>NW_021144808.1:160616-348701 GCF_900634625.1 Parambassis ranga | reverse complement strand
TTGCACAAATAGCCAATAGTTACAGAAATGTGCTTACAGTTTTTTCTGATTGCTTAAGCACATTTCTTCCTCTAAATTCACCTCCTAGTCTTCGTCCTCCTCCTCTTCTCATGTTCCTCCTCTAATTCTCACTCTTCTCAGTCTCCTTCTCCCTCCATTGTTCTCCACACTGAAGCTTACCTGTGGCTTATTTACAGAGCTCATGCTGATTGCAAAGTGAACTAATGATGTAAAACAGTTCTCACATGTGACAGTGTAGCCAGACAGTTGGCAAAATAGTGTAAATACTAGCCATACATGTGTGTTTTACTAGGAATGTGTTGATCATTTGGAAATTGTGTGTAAAGCAGTGAGTTGTGTTTACAGTTCAGCAAAAAGAGTGCTGTGCAGTGGATTATATTTATACATTTGCAAATTGTGTGTTACAAAAGTGCAAATTGAGTGTAAAGCAGTTTTTTGGCTTTTAGTTTTGCAAACTCAGTGAGTGATGTTGCTATAACTATTGATAGTTTTAGAAATTGTGCTATAAGAATCATTGTTAGTGTTTAAGCAATCAGAAAAAACTGTAATGGACAAAGCTGGATTCAAACCTGGATTCAACCCTTACACACAGGAAAACCTAATTCAAGCAATGACTGGAGCATGTGGCGACATCAGTGTGGAATCTTGCCAGGGCTGGATTCGGCATGCTAAAGGATTCTTTCCCCATTGCCTTGCAAGGGAGAACATAGCATGTGACGTCGATGAAGTCCTGTGGCCTCACCCAGCAGAGAGGCGTGATCCTGAGGCAGAATAAATGCTGTAAACATGTCTTGTTTATCTTTTGTTTCTATTTTTTGCTGCAGTTATTTTTAAAGCTTTATTTTATTTCTTTTTGTAAATCTGAGTACAAGAATAAAATTATTCCCGCTATCCCACAGTGTTTTGCATTTATTTATGTAGTGTAATGGTTGCTAAGTTGTGTTTGCACATTAGCTGGTTTTGTGTGGTTTTTGATGGAAGTGAGTGATTTTGATTAAAGTTAAAATGGTTTTGGGTCAAATGTTTGGTTTTGCAAGAGGAGTGAGAGGTTTTGTGAACATAGCTTGAAAATTGGATTTTGTGTTCACAGTTTAGAGAAAAGGAGAGCAGGTTTCAAGAAATGTGTCTTAGCAATTCAGAAAAACTGTAACATCACTGCGACATACACACAGAGGCACTACACTTCACAGACGAGCTTCAGTGGTACAGTGCACATCACATTTGAAACAAGAGCACTTACCATCACTGGTAGTGAAGGTGTCACCGGAAGAATTACTGTGATGTTTTACCTTTAGAGCCTTTTTATAGAACACATTCATTTGATTTACAGTTTTTTCTGATTGCTTAAGCACATTTCTGTAACTATTGGCTATTTGTGCAAAACTCTACACACAAATAAAAAAACCTTACACCAAATCAGCAAACATTGTAGATCTCTTGCAAAAGCCAATACATCTTGCTTAACTCTTCAAACCTTTGTAAAAATGGTATTTTTGTACCACACGGTTAACACAAACCATCATATTACTAAGCACAATGTGCCAACTACACACTGATGGTATTAACTGAAAACACATCTGGCTTTTGCTTTCTCTGTGCACAAGGTCTGTCCATGTGAGGTCAAACCTTTGTCATAAATAGTTCTATAAACACAGGGATTCAAATTTCAAGTATGAATGTTTATTCACACACATCAAAACAAACACAAGAAAACATACAATTTCACTGAAAGAGAGAGAGAGAGAGAATCAGTCTCATTGTCTCTCTGGGTCCGGCCACAGAATTTCATCAACATCACATGCAATGTCTTCTAGTCCAAGGCACCGGGGAACATGTCTCCTGGAGTGCCGTATCCAGGCCTGACATGATGCCTGGTCCATATCCTCGCATGCCTCCTTCCAGATGCTGGATGTCTAGTAATTCTGTGGAGTAACAGTTTCAGTTTTACATGTACAGTATTGTTGTTTTTCTCATTAGAGTATGGTACACCTACAAAACTTAGTACTAACCGATTATCATCAATATGTCCTTATGATGCTTGCTACAGTGTAGCGGCTCAGGCTGAACCCGTTGTCCAGCTTCCCTCAGTGGTTGATCACATGATCCACTATTGTAGCTCTGATGACATCAGTAATTCTATTTCTTCTTACTCTTCCTCCTTCCTCTTCCCTCCTCGTCCTCTTCCTCTAAATTCACCTCCTAGTCTTCGTCCTCCTCTTCTTCCTCCTGCTTCCTCATGTTCCTCCTCTAATTCTCACTCTTCTCAGTCTTCTTCTCCCTCCATTGTTCTCCACACTGAAGCTTACCTGTGGCTTATTCACAGAGCTCATGCTGATTGCAAAGTGAACTAATGATGTAAAACAGTTCTCACATGTGACAGTGTAGCCAGACAGTTGGCAAAATAGTGTAAATACCAGCCATACATTTGTGTAGTTTTACTAGGAGTGTGTTGATCATTTGGAAATTGTGTGTAAAGCAGTGAGTTGTGTTTACAGTTCAGCAAAAAGAGTGCTGTGAAGTGGATTATATTTATACATTTGCAAATTGTGTGTTACAAAAGTGCAAACTGAGTGTAAAGCAGTTTTTTTGCTTTTAGTTTTGCAAACTCAGTGAGTGATTTTGCTATAACTATTAATAGTTTTAGAAATTGTGCTATAAGAATCATTGTTAGTGTTTAAGCAATCAGAAAAAACTGTAAATTAAGAATGTTTGTTGGTGCAGTAGCCAGCATGAGCCCTGTAGATGTCTTTATTTAAAAAAGAAAAAGAGAAAAGACCATGTTTCACCTGTTTCTGAGCCTCGTTAGTGCAGTAGGCAGCGAGTCAGTCTCATAATCTGAAGATTGTGACTTCAACCCTCACAAGGGGACTTGTTTTAGAGCCAGAATACAGATTACAAAGAGCACACTGTATGTTTACATGTCATCCAGGTCATGTTCATAGAGACCACTGAAGCAAGGCGTCTGGACTTGTAGAGTTTTCTTGAAGACGTTTCTCTGATCCTCCAAGCAGCTTCATCAGTTCTACCTGTTGGTGGGAAACATGGTTTATATGTGGGGAGGACCTCAGTGGGTCTGGGTCAAACAAACAATAGCACTAAATGTGTCCATACTTACCTGTGATGTTCTGGCTGCCTGGGCCAGGTGTGTCTAACGACTGGCTAACGCAGACCTGGGCAAAGTACGGCCCGCGGACCGTGCGCACAATAGAAGAAGAAACAGAAGAAGAAGAAAGAAAGAAGAAGGCAGCAAGAATCAGCTGTCAGCACGGCATCACCGCTAACGTTTTTCCCACCCTCGTTTCTTCTAAGCTGCAGCACTGTTTTATCCCATCTACTCTTTGGAGAGACGCGCTGTGTACACTTTAAAAATGCTGCGCGACTATGCTGAAATGTACGGTAAAGCGTGAAGAAACGCCACGGCGCATTCAGATGTTTCCGCGGAGCTGCAGCCGACATCTGCTCTTAAAAAGCTCAGACCTTGTCCAACTTTCAGAGCTTTGGGAACTCTAGGTTTGAACTCTAATGGTTTTCTTCTGTAAAAATATCTTCACATCATCTGCTGCTCTGTGCGGAGTGTGTTTCAACATACAAGCAGCAACACTCAGAGTGGACCTGGACACACACAGAGGACAGAGGAGAGAGCAGTAAACACACAGACCGGTTCACATCATCAACTCCCTCCGCCACACAGTGATTCTGTGGTGTTTTTCCGCCAATGCGATTTTATAATATATCTATCTTTCCATTCATTCAACTCTGCGCAACTCTCTCTCTCTCTCCCGTCCGCGTTCACACACATAAGCGCACATGCACGCGCACACACCGAGAGCAGCTGATCCGCCCGCTCCTCCTTTCAATGCACCATGACTGTTGAAGGAGAACCCGGACCGGCGGATATGTTCACAGAGAAGAGCCAACGTTCTTGATAATGGAACATCACGCACCCATTTATTAATCAGTTAGTTACCTTGGTGTAACTTTAGTAGTTCCATATATCTGATTATAGATTTATATGCTATTATGTGGTTAAATCACATTATTTATTTGAACCTTTATTTCACCAGAACAAGAACAGGCGGACACATGAGGTCAGTGTTGAGTTCATATAGTGAAATAAAAACCTTCAGCTTCAGATGTTTGTGGAATCCATTCCTTAGATTAGAACTAAACTAGGCTCAAATTAAAGTAAGAACTTTCATTTCAGTTTGGTGAGTCATCCAGGAAACATGAGAAAGGACAGGTCTGTCTGAGCAAACTCATTCTACTGGCCTGTAATGTATGGAGCTGAGGTGGGGGAAGGTCCAGGCAGGGTTCAAGTCAGCATGTATTTATTCATCTTATCACTCAGAACTAACTGAGGGAATTAAGATTTAACTGAATCCATTCAAAATGCTTCTTGTAGCTTTAAAACTGTCATAGATAAGCATGCAGGTGTATATTTAACCTTTATAAACCCCAATGACCAACTCTCCGACCGATGTGACACCGAGATGCCCCCACACACTGCTTACAGTGATGAAAATGTAACAAGAGCATATTTATAAAGGTAGATACTGTGCCAGTGATCTCCAATTCAATTCATATTAGATGAAAGAAATGTGGCCCTTTGCTTTTCTAATGGAAGTCTATGTGGCCCTCAAAAAAAGAATTGCCCACCCCTGGGCTAACGACTATGAGACTGGAGGGGGACTGGTGGACAGCCCTTTGTTCTTGCTGTGAGTCTGTGCAGACTTCCTGGAATGGATGGAATCACTGCATTGTATGTGGTAGAAAGATGATGTCTGAGGCCTCCACCTCTGTTAAGGGAAGGTTCTTCCAGCTTCACATAGATGCTTCCTTGACTCCTCTTTCAAACCACCTTTCCTCTCTGTCTAGGATGTGGACATTGTTGTCCTCAAAGGACTGTCCTGTTCTTTGTAAATACTTGTTTTCTATAATGATTTTTCTTTAATGTTGTTAAGATTTCAAGCTGCAACTCGACACAAAATAGATGACGGCGGCCACTGAGTAGGTCTCATCACAGATGTAAGGCAGCTGTTCTGTCCCTCTCCTGACGTTCTCTAGCTTGTCCACACTTTGAGCTCCGAGCATTCATGGAACGTGTGCTTGCAGCTGAGCCTCAGACCTCACCTGGAAACAAGGAATTCTATTTTCTGATTGGTCGATAGGTCGCTAAGTCCAGACAGCTATATGAGCGCACAGTAGTCGCCTTTTACTCATTTGCAGTATATTCATAGGAGTTTCTGTGCGGTGAAGCTGAATAATAATAATAACTATTTATATAGCACTTCTTTAAACACACAGTTTCAAAGTGCTGTACAATAAAATCCAAACAGGAACAACAGTGCGTGGTTAAAATACCATCCAGTCAATTCATAAAATAAGATAAGGCAGGAATTGCACAAGGTGAGTCAATAAGACATAAAACAATTTAAAATGTTAAAAGTAGAATAAAATAAAAATAAAAATAGGCCCGTAAGATAAAACCAGGGTAATAGCATAAGCAAAAAACAAATAACATACAATAATGTAAAACAGTGAATGAATGGATAAATAAACCGGTTTAGGAAAACACTAAGCGATAAAAGTGAGTTTTAAGAAGAGATTTAAAAGAAGACACTGAGTTTGCCGCCTGATATCCTCTGGCAGGGAGTTCCACAGACAGCAAATGTGCAGTCACCCTTTGTGATTAGCCGGGATTTGGGGACTGATAGGAGGAACTTTCCAGAGGATCTCAGGCAGAGTCCAGGCTGGTGAGGGGTTAAAAGGTCCTGCATATAAGAGGGGCCGAGGCCATTTATTGCTTTAAAAACCATCAGTAAAATCTTAAAATCAATTCTAAAACTCACAGGGAGCCAGTGAAGGGCAGCTAGAACTGGTGTTATGTGGTCACTTCTCCTGGTATGAGTCAGAAGCCTTGCAGCGGCATTCTGTATTAATTGTAGTCTGTGAATATTATGTTTACTGATACCAGAGTAGTATGTATAACTGCATGTATAACTGTTTCAAACAGAGGTGAGGGGAGGAATGGTCGAATTTCTCTTAATTGCCTTAGCTGTGCGAAACAGGATTGTGGAATGCGGCGCTGAGGCCTAGGAGGATTCAAATTGAGTGCAGACCAGAGTCAGCTGCCAACAGAAGGTCATTTGAGACTTTTAGAAGTGCTGTCTCTGTGCTATGCATGCTCCCGAAGCCTGACTGGAATTTCTCAAAAATTTAATTGTAACACTCGACCATCATTTTACAGTCAATGTTACCACAAAAAACAAACTAGGGACGCTACCAATTTCAATTGTTTGATGAAAAGAAAAGACCAACTTGGATAACTTAAACCTCACTGTGAACCAGTGTCCTGTTAAAGGGCTTGCCCCACAAAACAATACACTCCCACAAGGAAACAAAGGTTTTTTCCCAATCTAAGTATTTCTCACCCAACCAAAATTCCACCCCTTTCCCGCAAAACTTTCACCACAACAGGCAGTCCAAAAGGAGGCCGAAGGCACATCCTACCAAGAGAGAAGAAAAGGAAAAATGTCAGTTTTCTTATCCTGAGGGGGCAATGTCCATTCCATATGAAAGGTCCCATAAATCCCAAAGTCTTTGAAAGGTAACAAAAACAAAGTCCAAAACACAAGTTGTAGCAAAAAACGAGTTGGGAGCTTCTCCCTCACTCACCCTGGACACCAGGGTTTCCATCCGGGCTTTGTGGTGAGGAGATTCTCTTCCCAGTCTTTATTCTCACTTAAGGTTTGGTGTTTAGCCCCTTCTCAGATGTTCAGAGTCCCTTCTTGTGTATTCGCTGGGGTCCCCTTTTCACAGAAAACCCCCGTGGGCCCTGAAGAACCACAGACTCCTTTCCTTCCTGGTTCTGGGTACTATCTCTCCCCCCTCCCAAACATTTCTTACTCGCCCTTTTTCAAAGCTAAGCCACACCCAGCTAACCGGCATGACACAGGAAACACTTCTCCCAAACAGGAAGGAAACATACATATACACATGCACATATATTTTCTCATTTTTGTGGTGGTGCCACATAATTATTGTTCATGAACGAAACTGGGAAGCCACAACTTTTTCTAGAATGTTAGATAGAAATGGCAGGTTAGAGATGGTCTGTAATTACTTAGAACAGCAGGATCGAGTGCAGGCTTCTTTAAGAGAGGGCAAACGATGGCATGTTTGAAAGAAGATGGGACAATGCCAGAGGAGAGAGAACCATTTACAATGGCTAGGATACTGGGACCAACCGTGTGAAGTACATCTTTTAAAAACCAAGAAGGGATGCAGTCTGAGAGGCAGGCGGTAGGCCTCGACTGCAACAATGCGTTCCAGTGAGGGGAGTGAAATCTCATGAAGCCGTTTCAGAGTGAAAGGGGTGGAGCACACAGTTTTTGGTTCCACAAAGACAGAATGGAATTGTTTGTGGATGTCACTGATTTTAGTTGTAAAATAGTTCATCGCATTTCTCAGGAGAGGGTTCAACAGGCTCACTGGCAGGGGGACTCAGAACAGAATTGATTGTTTTAAAGAGGATTCTGGGGTTATTACTGTTAGTTGTTCTAGCTTCTTTTACGGTGTGTGGATATTTACTCATTAATTGTTTTAGGACGACCAGTGATGTGCTTTGTCTGTCTTTTTTCCATTTCCTCTCAGCTCTCCTGCGATCTCTTCTTATGTTCCTAGTCTCTTCATTTAACCAAGGCAGGACTGTGGGCTTTAAAACTTTACATCTAGCCGGAGCTATGGAGTCTAAAATGCAAGAGCTATTAAAATTACTAAGCAGCTCCTCAACTGTGCTGCCGTTTTCCTTTTCAGATTCCCAATTTTCAATAAAAGCTTGACAGAAAATCGGGGCAGAGAGTGAGCTCAGAGGGCGAGAGTGGATTTTTTGATAGGTCTATGGTTTTTGGTATTTGGAATTTGGAACTGCACTGTGATCTGTGACAGGAAATGGTGTTAGGGATACCTGTTCTACATCAACACAGTTTGAGATCACAAGATCCAAAATGTGAGCTTTGCTGCGGCTGGGGGATTTTACATGTTGGTTCAGATGAAAAGATTGTAGCAGTTTAATGAAGTCGGAGGCAAGTGGAGAAGAAGTAGGACAACAAACGTGAATGTTAAAATCCCCTAAAATGATGAGCCTGTCATATTTGACCATGATGATTGATAAAAATGTGCAAATTCCTGAATGAAACCAGAAATGAAATAAAACCAGAAACTCAACACAACAACACAGTGACAGGAGGGGTGTAACTGATGCTTCACAACAAGTTGTGTAACTTCTGGTGTTTTCTTTACAATCAGCCTTCAGGTCTCATGATCAGTGAAATATGAAGGAAGTGTCAGAACCGGTCTGACAGCTGGGTGACTCTGCACTCAGACCTGTTCTATCCACTGTTAACCCATTCATGTCAGTTCTGTGTCAGGTGTCCTGTTTTCAAGGTAATGAAATAGATGGATGATAATATCCTGAATTTCCCTGAGGGACCTCATCCCTGCTGCACTGTGTAAGGTGTGTGATCCATGCTGCTTCTGCTCAGTGATTGATACTCACAGTGAGGTCTCATTCAGTCAGTAACCATTCTCAATAACACTGTTAGACTGTAGCAGACACATGTTGAATCATGTCTGCCCTCAGGAGCATGAAGGTGTGACAGGAATGCAGGTCACAGAGAGTCCGGCTGCGACAGCTGATTCTTATATTTACTGTATTTGACTTCAGGGTTTGCAGCACATTATGTCGACCAAGTCATGTAAAGAAATCGGTCCAGACAGTGTTTAGCTTGTGTGTTTTCTTGTTGTCTGTCAGAGGCTGGGTCGTGGCTCTGCTTCAGAGAGTTGGCTGCTGACACCCGGCTCCCAGCTGAACCAACAGTCTGTTTAAACCTGTTCAGAGTTCCTAGGAAGTCATGTGACCACAGAGGCTCCTCCTATGATGAAGTATAAACACCCTGAACACTGACTGCTCTCTGCTTCGTCACAGAAACCAACAGCACAGGTAAGACTCACTCACTGTGAAGGAATGATGAGAAAATGCTTCCAACATGTTGAGTGCAGAGTTTTAATGTGGACATTAGCTGGATAGATCAGTAGGAATCAATGGCTTTTATGTTATCATGTTCTATTATGAAGGTGACATCATAAGGTCACAGGTAAAGTGTAAAAATGTTGACGTTTCTTTGATGGCCACTTTAGCTTCAAGATGGGAATGGTGGCCCTGTGGCCATCTCTCCCCAGATGAAAGCTCTGAGTGTTACAAGAATGTTTTTAGCATGGCCACTCTCTTCCGTGTAGTCTACTGTGCTTTATTTCATCTTTGAACAGCACATATTGCTCTGGTATGCAGAACTATAAATAACCATGGTGGGCCGCCATGGACAGAAATGCCAGGGCCACATTTTAGTCCCAGGTCAGCCCTGATAAAGAGAATGTAGTTTGGTTGTAACAGGATCAACTCATTGTAAACTGGTGTTTAGAATTTCAATACATCACCCTTATCAATGTGCAGCTGTGAGGAGGTTGTAGCCTACTGAGATGTGAGTGGAGCTGGATGCTCACAAAGAGGAGAACCATGCTGCTTCTGCTCTGCTCCATCCTGTGCTGATCTGCAGCTCATTGATTGCTGAGCTCCATCTAGTGGACAGACAGTAGAAGTGAATCAGGAAATGTCTTTCAGACACTTGTTGGACCGGTTTCACCGTCACTGACGTGTTCAGACTGTGAGGCTGTGAGGAAGTGACGGCGTCCTCAGATCAGATTGTGTCAGACAGCAGGACTGAGGAGGACCAGGAGCAGCTTCTTCTCCACACAGGAAGCTGGAAAGTGTCTGTAAGTCCATCTGAACTGATCCAGCAGGTGAGAGTCCTTCCAGAGAAATCTCTCCATGTCTGATCACACTGTGCTGCATCACTGACTGATGGTACAGTACAGATGTTTCTGCTGCTGATTGGCTGCTTTCTCTTTGCTCTTTGATGACTTTTATAGCAGATGAACAGCTGTTTCAGAACAAGTTGTTACTTGTAGTGTTTTTCTGTTCGAGTCACAGCAGACTGTAGAACACAGCTCTCAGGTCACATGATCAGTGAGAAATGCAGGGAGTGTCAGAACCGGTCTGACAGCTTTCTGAGTTTTTGTGTTCACTGAGCTGTGTGGAGTTACTGTAATTCAATTCATGTCAGACAGACAAACAACAAGCGTCTCTGTTGATCGTTCTCTCTGTAAAGTTCAGCAGCTTCATTTGCTCTGAAACTCAGATCGACTCGTTCAAAGCTTCAAGCGGAGAAAAGGTCGCTTTATTCTGACTTTATCAGATCAGTCTGTTTCAGGTTTAACACGCCTGTGCTGCGTTTTATTTTTCATGAATTCATATCGATGATTGAAACTCATCAGAAGAAACATTTTCTCTTCAAGGGTTCATAAATATGTGAATCTAATATTTGCCATGAGGAGAAGTGTGTCAGTCCTCAGAGCTCAGACAGTAGCTGCTCATGTGTTTGTTTCTATAGAAAACAGTCCACAGACTGTTACAGAGGAAGGTCTCAGTGCTTCACTCAGTCTGTTCACACTGTGACAGAAACACACATGAACACATGTTTATTTATTCACATGTTCACACATGGAGAGAAGTGACAGAACTCTGAAGCAAACACTGAATGTGTGTGTGCACTGTTCCACTTACAGCATGTGACATCAATAATAACAGCATCAGAGATGTTGGTGTGTTTACAGACTCACCAAAATAAAAGCCTGAGAACCAAACCTGGTCTGAGGCTCTGATGCTAAGCTAACAGCATGATTAGCCTGTTAGCATCTGCATGAAGGATCAATAACAACAAGCTGACTGTGTGTTTCTGTGTCATGTTGCTGTGTTTGTGTGAAGGTGTGAGCTCTGCTATGAGTCAGTGTGAGGACAGAGAGGAGGGAGTCCCTCCCTCTAAAAGCCCTCTGTGTGGGGACCATGAGAGCCGGACCAAAGCTCAGAGGTAAGAGGACCGTCTCTGACTGTCCATGACTCTTCTCCATGTCAGAGCTCACACTCACATTATTCACACATCTGTGTGTTCAAGAACAAAGCAGCAGCACACTGCACACTCTGCTGGACCTGGACCTGGACCTGGACCTGGACCTGGACCTGGGCCTGGACCTGGGCCTGGGCCTGGACATGGACCTGGGCCTGGACCTGGACCTGGGCCTGGACCTGGACCTGGGCCTGCCAGCTGTGTGTCCATGAAGAGTGATCAGTCAAAGGATTATCCCATTTATTTCAAAGATGTTGATCCATCTGAGGGTCAAAGGTCAGAGTTAATGTCACAGCTGCAGTTTGTTTCCATCATTATTAAACATTTAAAGTGTAACATGATGTTCAGCATCATTTTTCCAGAAGAAGCTCAGAGTCAGTGTTTGTGATTCTATCAGGATCCAGGATGTGAGAGCAGACTCTGCTGGACCTGGACCCAGCTGTGTGTCCATGAAAAGTGATGGGTCGATGTTTGAGCCCATTGAATTCAAAGCTGATCAGCCATCTGATGATCAAAGGTAAGAATCACTCTGGAAGTGTCTCCATGCTGTGATGAGCTCTGCTGGACTCTTGGGGTTGTATGTGTCTGTTTGCAGGTGGTTGATGGTTTGGAGCATCTGTAGCACAGAGTAATGCATATTTACAGTGCTGCTTCAAAGTGTATGAATCATTTAAAATCTTCTATATGTCTGCATAAACATGACTTAAACATCTGCCTCACTGTACTAGAAAGGCAGCCCACTGAAACAAAGTATGGAAAGACATTTCAGTAATAAAACATTTAAATAAATGATAGATTCATACACTGTATGTAAATATTATTGTGCTGCCCCCTATAGTCAGCCAAAATTCTATGTTTGAGTTGAGATTGTCCTACGAGGCTTCCGTAGTAGCATAATGGTTCCAGAGCCAAGTGGAAAGTTTCTGCTGTGTTTTTCATCCTGCTACATGTTTTTTAGTCGTCTGAGAATATCTGTCTGTAAGTATTATGTTTCATAAGCCCTTACCTTACGTCATGCGCTCATAGGAGGCACTTTAAGTTATTTAAGTTTAAGAAAACGGGTTAAAAGTGTGACGCTAATAGCGCTAGCGACCTTATGGGTTTTTCAATGCAAATTAGCATTGTGCTAATCGCTAGCGGTTTATGCATTTTTCTGTTGTCTAGCTCAGCTATGTTTTGTCGGCCTGCAGAATTCAGCATTGATCGTGTTTCGGGTCATATTTATGCAGAAATATAGAAAGTTTGACCAACTTCCCAAAACGACTGTAGCTGTCAGCCTATATGTAGCTAGGAGCTAGTCTCCTCCTCCTCAGATTCCCAGGGTCCTGGTTTGGATTTTTGCACGTACCTCACACTGCTGATTATTCTGACTTGAACACAGCCTGTGCAGAACTTTAAGGTGGCTTCTGTTCTTCGGTGTTTTTGGTTGAATTTGGTCAAATTGTGATCAAATAAATTGTGTGATAACAGTTTTTCAGTCTCTTGTAGTGGCCATCATGGACACTGATCCAGCTCTGTGTCCATGAAAAGTGAACATTTCAAAATGTTGATACCACTTTAAGTCCTGTTTCTGTAACTTAGCAGAGTTCTTCAATGATCATGTGGGTCTGCTTGGCTCTGTAAAAGACCCATAAGCAGCTCTGTGTTTGTAGATGTATAATAGAAAGTATCAGTATGTATTTATGTTGTCATGTTATCATCTCATGGTGGTTTCTGAAGGCTTTAAGTAAAGGAAATAACAAAGGTCTGCAGTGTCATGTGTTACAACCGGCCAATTCAGAGTGGTTGCGATTCTTTCAAAGGCACTAAAATAGTAATCCACCTCAGACTCTCTGAATGGTGGCACTAAAGCAATGTGCTTGCTCACATCAAATGTGTCACGAGGAGAATGAGGAACCTGTCGTGAGGCAGATGGGTGTGGAGTCGCAGAGGGGAGACGCTCTAGCTCTAAGGCCCTCACCTTCAGGTGCATGGCCTCCACCTCTAACTCGCGATTTCTCAAATCAATTTCTTTTATTCTGAGAGTTAGCTGCATCTCCTCTGCCGTCATAGCAGGCGTAACAGACGGACCAGAGGGAGCGGTTGGGCTGGGCCGCACCGTGTCACGGGAGCTCACGTCAGCTTTCGCCGCCTCCTCTACAGATGGCACAGACACACACAGACCTTCCTCCACTAGCTTTTCCTGCAAAAGCTCTTTCAGTTCCTCCTTTTTAATGTTTTGAGGCACTCTGACCTGAAAACACGCAGCAATCATTAATAAAGCCACCTTCCTACACTTGTCCAACTGCTGGACTGTAGGATTCTTCACAAAATACTCTAGATCAAACTCCATATTCAGAGCAAAACTGTCAACCAGTATTATGCAGAGTAATATGAAAAATACAATATTCCAAAAAAACGACGAATTGCCAATTACTTACTGACACGAATCAAAACACGAACGAGCCAAATTTAACTTACCGATAACAAACGTTTTACTTACCAACACGCTTTCAAAAGAATCGACGAGCCCCCAATTTATGTTACAACCGGCCTAGGGGAAACCTAGTTGTAGCATAAAGTGACTCTTCCCTCCTGTTCCGACTCCCAAGGTAGATATGAAAAAATATCAAGGACGAATGGAATTTAATAAATGTATTTATAAACGAACCGAGACAACAGAAACCTTCAGGGTGAGCAATGCCAAAATAACAAACAAAACAACTAAGGTTCTCAGCTCCTGTCTTTCCTGAACAAAAGAAAAGAGATTCAAACAAAAATACAGGTGACTTCCCTGACTTCCTAACAAAAAACAGGAGAAAACGAATAAACAAAAACGGCTTCTCACCCCTACTCAAATGTGCCTGGTATGTAATAATAACTTAAATTCAATTACTCTAGGTAAAGCCAAAATCAAACGACGAGTCTAAATTACATAAATTAATATTCACAGTCTAATGTCTAATATACAAGCAAAAATCGAGCGCAGTCTTCTCGAGATGTGGAGAGGAGGGCAAGAGCATCGGGTGGCTGATGTGGAGGGTTTTTAAATTCAGAGCCCATCTGTGTCCTCCAATCCTCGAGCTCCATGTCATCCAGCTGCAGAACCAATAGTATGCTCCCCCCTGTTGGCGGGGAGGGAGAACACTCACACACACAAAATATGACTTAGTCATAACACATGATATACACTCTATATCATGACACTGCATCATTGTCTGACTGCGATTCATTACAAACCCATCCTGCTGCACATCGCTTAATGTTAAAGAAAGAGAAACATGGTGAGTGGAAGATTTAACTGAACTCTTACAGCTGTGCTGGCAGCCATTAAAGCAGAATATGTGAAGAAGAACAAATTACAAACCTGCTGGATGCAGCTGAACAGTGTGGAGTCAGGATAGTTTTCATTTTTAATACACACATTTTGTGTATTAATTAATTTTCTTCACCAGTCCATTGACTGTTGTGTATCTGTTTAAAGTGAAAACACATCAAAACACTTAGTGAAGTGATTGTGTTGTTAAATGCTGATGTTTCTGTCACAGACTGCAGCAACCCAGTGTTCAGACTCCTGCTCAGGACGCCATATTTATGGTGAGTACAAACAGCTTCTAACTACAACACAACAGTCCTGGTGCTCTACAGAGACCCAGAGCCTGACCCCTGAGCAAGCATTCACAGAGACAGAACTGTGGTAGTAATACTTATAACTACAGCAGCTGTGCATACACAACACTTCATATCTAATGTTGTAGATTCAAGTAATACATGTATGAACATAAGCTGTAATATCATGAAACACTAAACTGTTATTCTGCTCCTCAAAGTCTGAGAGTTTATACTCTGTTGTTCTGTTCCAGCTGCTGGAGGAGAACATTGTCAGGTTTGTGAAGGATGAGCTGAAGAAGATCCAGAAGCTCCTGAGTCCAGATTACCCAGAATGCTCAGAGAGTCAGAGGGAGGATGAGGAGGATGAAGAGCAGAGGAGCAGCAGAGAGTCATTAGTGCAGATCACAGTGCACTTCCTGAGGAGGATGAAGCAGGAGGAGCTGGCTGAGCGTCTGCAGAGCAGTAAGAGGATTTGAAGAGCTTTAACATGATGGAAAGAGGAAATGAAGTTTACATTTACACACTCTGCTGTTAATATGATGCAGACATCTGTGAATTCTTCTGACTGAAAACACAAACTGTTTGTCTACAACTGATGAACAGATTTCATGGAGACAGAAAATATTTATTTGACACATTTATTGTAGCGTTCACTTATTAATGACATTTATTGTTTGTTCAGGAACTCCTGCTGCAGAGTGTGGACGTAAACTCAAGTCTAACCTGAGGAAGAAGTTCCAGTGTGTGTTTGAGGGGATCGCTAAAGCAGGAGAGCCGACCCTTCTGAACCAGATCTACACAGAGCTCTACATCACAGAGGGGGGGACTGCAGAGGTCAATGAGGAACATGAGGTCAGACAGATTGAAGCAGCGTCCAGGAAAGCACACAGACCAGAAACAAGCATCAGACCAGAAGGCATCTTTAAAGGCTCACCTGGAAGACAGGAACCAATCAGAACAGTGATGACAAAGGGTAGTGCTGGCATCGGGAAAACAGTCCTAACACAGAGTTCACTCTGGACTGGTCTGAAGACAAAGGCAACCAGGACATCCAGTTCACATTTCCATTCACTTTCAGAGAGCTGAATGTGCTGAGAGAGAGAAAGTTCAGCTTGGTGGAACTTGTTCATCACTTCTTCACTGAAACCAAAGAGGCAGAGAATCTGCAGCTTTCAGCGCCTCCAGGTGGTCTTCATCTTTGATGGTCTGGATGAGTGTCGACTTCCTCTGGACTTCCAGACAATGAGACCCTGACTGATTTCACAAAGTCCACCTCAGTGGATGTCTGCTGACAAACCTCATCAGGGGGAAGCTGCTTCCCTCTGCTCGCCTCTGGATCACCACACGACCTGCAGCGCCAATCAGATCCCTCCGACTGTGTGGACGTGGTGACAAGGTCAGAGGGTTCACTGACCCACAGAAGAGGATAGTACTTCAGGAAGAGGTTCAGAGAGGAGGAGCAGGCCAGCAGGATCATCTCCCACATCAAGACATCACGAAGCCTCCACATCATGTGCCACATCCCAGTCTTCGTCTGGATCACTGCTACAGTTCTGGAGACATGTTGGAAACCATAGAGGGAGCAGAGCTGCCCAAGACCCTGACTGAGATGTACATCCACTCCCTGGTGGTTTCAGACCAAAGTGAAGAAGATCAAGTATGATGGAGGAGCTGAAACAGATCCACAGTGGAGTCCAGAGAGCAGGGAGATGATCCAGTCTCTGGGAAAACTGGCTTTTGATCGCTGCAGAAAGGAACCTGATCTTCTATGAGTCCAGACCCCTGACAGAGTGTGGCATCGATATCAGAGCAGCCTAGTGTACTCAGGAGGTTTCCCACACAGATCTTCAAAGAGGAGAGAGGCCTGTACCAGGACAAGGTGTTCTGCTTCATCCATCTGAGTGTTTCAGGAGTTCTGGCTGCTTTCCAACCTCATACGCTGTTCATTGATGGGGACGATGAAGAGCCTGGTGAACTTCCTGGGACAAGAAAAGTTGGTCATCTCTGGATGACATCCTGGGCAGAGTCATGGAGAAATCTCTGAACAGTAAAACTGGCCCCTGGACCTGATGTGTCGCTTCCTTCATGGTCTCTCCCGGCAGTCAACCAAGACTTTTAAAAGACCTGCTGGGTCAGACAGAGATCAGTTCAAAGGCCATCCAGAGAGCCATCAACAACCTGAAACAGAGACGCACTCATACAGTGTCTCCTGACAGAAGCATCAACATCTTCCACTGTCTGATGGAGATGAACGACCTCTCAGTGCATCAGGAGATCCAAGAGTTCCTGCAGTCAGAGACCAGATCAGAGAAGAACGCTCTGAGATTCACTGCCAGCTCTGGCCTACATGCTGCAGATGTCAGAGGAGGTTCTTGATGAGCTAGACCTGATGAAGTACAACACAACAACAGAAGGACGTTTGAGACTGCTTCCAGCTGTGAGGAAACTGCAGAAAGTTCAGGTGAGTCCAGATGTGACCAATCAGTGTAGATTACTGGTTTAGTTCTTAGACACATTCACACTGTGTGTTTCTCTCTACAGAGCTCCTTGTGTTCATTGACACATCACATCAGCTGTGTTTTTGTCTCAGATGTTCTTCTACTGTGAAAACATTGTTTTGTATGTTTCTGTTTGAAGCTGTTAAATGAATGGACATAAATGTGTCTTTATTTGTAGTTAAAACAGCTGCATGTGGCCAAAGAGCTGCACAAACTACATACACTCAACAAAAATATAAACGCAACACTTTTGTTTTTGCTCCCATGGTTCATGAGATGGACTTGAAGATCTAAACTTCATTCCAGATACACAATATTACCATTCCTCTCAAACATTGTTCACAAATCTGTCTAAATGTGTGATAGTGAGCACTTCTGCTTTGCTGAGATAATCCATCCCACCTCACAGGTGGTGCCACATCAAGATGCCTGATCTGACCATCATGATTAGTGCACAGGTTGTACCTCAAACTGCCCACAATAAAGGCCACAGGGCTCTAGACTAACTTTTGCACTGGTTCACCGGTGCGCCTAACCTTTTTTTCTGGGTGCACCGGCACAAAGTTAGGTGCACCGCATCACACATCACACAGCAGTTTGTTTTTAATTGGCTGTCCATATATTTTATTGATCAGGCCTTAACTTGACACCTATCCTAACGCAGAAGTTCTTTTCATCTTCTCTCATCATCTGCAGCTACGTCTACTGTTTACCTGACGGCCTCGCAGGGCTGTAGCCAAAGTTTAGAAATACTGAGGTCCAAAAATTGATCTCTAGGAAATATGAACGGGCTTAATAATAACATATCATCCTAAACTGACTTTGGAACCCTGTTAATGAACACAGGTAAATACAAATAAATAAATACATGTACCGATACTCATTCAAATTATGGACAAAACAAGCCAACAGGTCTGCCTGTCAGAAATCCATCATGAAGATTCAAAGTTACAGCACTCTTCATTCCCTGTTTGCTTTCTCTCTGGATTTTCTGGCTGTCGCTCCTCAACTTATCTATCTGGCAATGGGAATTAAAAAGGATAAAATCAGTATACACCTTTATTTATTTAATAGTTGTGATTGAGATATATGTTTAGTTTTCTTCAACACGTTCTATTGCAGCTACAGTATCTCTTCTCTCATCTTCCTCACCTCTTCCTCTCTTCCTCAGTTTCTCCTCTGTCTCCTCTCTTTCTAAAAGCTGAGCTCCAGCTGACAGACTTTTCATTCTGGTACAGATTTAGCTGCTGTAATGGCAGATATCATACTGGCAGACAAGGCTCTGCTATAGCAGGATAATAACAATACTTTTTAAATGGGCGTTCATCATGTAACCATGTAACTATAACTCCTTAAACCAGCTGACTGCTGTCAGTCAGTGACTCAGCCTTCATGGATGACCTCAGGTCAGATAACACTGTCCTCAGACCTGCTGTTCAGTCTGTTATGATGCTACGAGCACGTCACGCCCCTCCTCTGAATACCATGACCGGCTCGTTATCATCCGTCATTCAGGTAACAGCAAATTAGCAAAACTGCATAGTAGCGACAAATCCTGCTCCTCCGCTGTATGTTCACTTAAACTAAACGTCTTTAATACCTGTCTGGTCTGTGGTGTGTGCGCGCTGCGCGCTGCAGTGAGAGAGCCGTATGAAGTTTCTGCACACACGTTTTAAAAAGTCCCGGGCTGAAACGACTTTGTTCA
This sequence comes from Parambassis ranga, assembly GCF_900634625.1. NCBI lineage: Eukaryota > Metazoa > Chordata > Actinopteri > Ambassidae > Parambassis > Parambassis ranga. The sequence continues at coordinate 329,865 of NW_021144808.1, read as the reverse complement.
TATCTCTCTGTTCTCGTGCAGTATGGAACAAGCTTTATCACACAGCATCAGCTCTGCGCAGCATATGTCCCGTTCTTCTCTGAATGTTTCGGTCCTCAGCAGACACGTTTTCAAAGACACACACACGGAGGTCCCGCCCTTCACCGGTCTCTGATTGGTCCACGATATGGGCTCGATGTGTGTCTGTTGCTGGAGACTTTTGAGAGTCGCGGAGAACGTATTCTCCCTCTTACAGCTGGTCGTAACCAGTGCGACCTCTGATATTTTTTGGTTGCACCTTTGAGAATTAGGTCGCATGTGCGCCCAAAATGGTCGCACTCTAGAGCCCTGGGCCACCCTTAAATGTGCAGTTTTGTCTCACAGCAAAATGCCACAGATGCCACAAGCATTGAGGGAGCGTGCAATTGGCAGCTGACAGCAGGAATGTCAACCAGATCTGTGCTCGTGCATTGAATGTTCATTCTCCACCATAAGCGTCTCCAAAGGCGTTTCAGAGATATGGCAGTACATCCAACCGCCCTCACAACCACAGACCACGAGTAACCACACCAGCCCAGGACCTCCACATCCAGCAGGTTCCCTCCGAGATCGTCTGAGACCAGCCACTCAGACAGCTGCTGAAACAATTGGTTTGCATAACCAAACATTTCTGCACAAACTGTCAGAAACCGTCTCAGGGAAGCTCAACTGCATGCTCGTCGTCCTCATCGGGGTCTTAACCTGACTCCAGATCGTCGCCGTAACAGACTTGAGTGGGCAAATGCTCACATTCGATGGGCGGTCTAGCACGTTGGAGAGGTGTTCTCTTCACGGATGAATCTCGGTTTACATTGTTCAGGGCAGATGGCAGACAGCGTGTGTGGCGTCGTGTGGGTGAGCGCTTTGCTGATGTCAATGTGTGGATCGAGTGGCCCATGGTGGTGGTGGGGTCATGGTATGGGCAGCATCTGTTATGGACGAAGAACACAGGTGCATTTTATTGATGGCATTTTGAATGCACAGAGATACCGGTGATGAGATCCTGAGGCCCATTGTTGTGCCATACATCCATGAACATCCACCTCATGTTCAGCAAGATAATGCACGGCCCCATGTTGCAAGGATCTGTACAGCAATTCTTGGAAGCTGAAAATGTCCCAGTTCTTGCATGGCCAGCATACTCACGGACATGTCACCCATTGAACATGTTTGGGATGTGCTTGACCGGCGTATACGACAGCGTGCACCATTTCCCACTAATATCCAGCAACTTCGCACAGCCATTGAAGAGGATGGACCAACATTCCACAGGCCACAATAGACAATCTAGATAAACTCTATGCGAAAAAGATGTGTTGCACTGCATGAGGCAATGGTGGTCACACCAGATACTGACTGGTTCTGAGTCCCCAGACCGCCAATAAAGCAGAAACAAAATTGGCACATTTCGGGTGGCCGTTTATATGTGGGCAGTTTAAGGTACACCTGGTGCACTAATCATGATGTCAGATCAGCATCTTAGATGTGGCACACCTGTGAGGTGGGATGGATTATCTCAGCAAAGCAGAAGTGCTCACTATCACACATTTAGACAGATTTGTGAACAATGTTTGAGAGAATGGTAATATTGTGTATCTGAATGAGTTTAGATCTTCAAGTCCATCTCATGAAACATTGGGAGCAAAAAACAAAAGTGTTGCGTTTATATTTTTGTTGAGTGTAGATACAAAGACTGCAAAAACTGCAGCCCAACATCATGGTATACAAACATGCAGACACATACCATTACACAAACAGTTCAATCAGGATGTCACACAACAGAATAACTCTTTAAGTCTCTGCATGAAAGAGAAGAATTTATCTGTCAGCAATATCAGCTGGAAGAACCTACAACAGAGGAATAAAGTGAAATACACTGTCAAAATGAGACATGAGAATGATCAGAACTATTGTTACATGTCAAACAGTCAGATCAAATGAGATCACTGCTACTACTTAAAGTGTCCCTTTCATAATGTTCTGATATTTCTGTCATCACAGACTTTCTGACTGTGACCTCTCAGAGGACTCACTGGGAAAGTTGTGGCCATCAGCTCTGAGTCCGACCCCTCCCATCTGACAGAGCTCGACATGAACCGGAACAGGCTGCAGGATTCAGGACTGAAGCAGCTATGTGCTGGACTGGACAGTCCTCACTGCATACTGCAGGTTCTTAGGTCAGTTAATGTTATTATTAGGCTGAGGTCCAGTTTTTAAAATCATCTGTCAGGACTGACAGACAGAAAGGACCACAGACATGTGTATAAGGTGTAAGGTTTGGGTTTACTAAAGCTCTTTGAGATGCAGCATGTTTTGTTTCAGTTGTATATCAGCATGAGTTGTAGATATAACTAGTACAAATGAGTTCCAAGATAAAATGTTGGAACTTTCTGGTGTAAAATATTTCCGACAAACATATGTGAAGATAGAAAACACTTCAACAACATGTAGCGCTCCCCTCTGTAGTCATATTGATGGATGTTATGTGCGATCACAGACGGAGATCCAGAAGCAGGTACATTTACCTCACTTTAATAGAGAAAACAAAAAAACTACCACTGAGGAGAAAACTGAGCTGAGTCCCAAATATAACCAAAAACAACCACAAGGGCGAACTACGAGGTAACTTGAAGGAGGAACGAAAAACAACCACGAGGGCGAAGCACAACTCAGGTCCAGGGCGAGAAACACCGGGTGGCGTGGCTGGAGGCCTAGGCAAAAAACAAGGTAAGTCACTGGTCACTTGGAACGGACAGAAAGGTGGCTGGTTGCTTAGTACGAAAAATAGCAGTTGAAGAACTGGCGCCGAGGAGAAGGGAGGGCGGCGCTTAAGTAGCCGGCGGAATGGGCGGGAAACGGAACCCAGGTGAGAAGAAGCCACGACTCCACCCAGCTGGACCATCGCGCCTGGAAAGAACAAAACAAGGAAACGAGCAAGAAAATGAAAAACAGCAGGAAGTGCCAGAGAGCAACTCTCACCACATTACAGATGAGGGCAGGCTTTTAGGTTCTTTTAAAGTATTTATCCAATGTTTCTTAACCCTGATTAACTCAGTTTTAATTATTATCTTGGATGTCCCTTAATACACACAAGTGCAGTGTTTGACCCATCAATCAAATTGCCATCTTTAATTATATTTTTAATGAAGATCTTAACTACGTCTGCATATGTCTCTGCAATTGAATCCCTGCCCTTTCTCAGGTGAGTAATAAGTAACACAACACAAGGTTTTAGAAAAATAATTCTCTGTATTTAAGAAAAGGTTAATGCTGGTGAACTAAGACATGAAAATAAAATTAGAATATTGTTTTGGAGCCTTAAACATCAAATGTCACTTTTTAAAAGAAAACACTCCAGCTGTTTGGAGGCAAAAACACAATATAAACCTTTTTTTCTTAACCCTCTAATGAATTCAGAAACTCAGTTTACCAACCTCAAGGTCACTTAAACAAAAGTTGTGGCCCCACACCTTAATACACTCTAGAAAGCAGCAGCTTAAATGATTACAGACTGACATATACCGCAGCAGGCGAAAGTCTTTCCCGCCTCTCAGTATGCTGCTAGACTTCTTCTCACAGATTGTCCTGTCAACAAACCTTAAGACACAAGTTACACACCGTTTTGGTGCACTGCTAACTAGAAATGAAGACAGAAAATCTCTGTTACACATGTTTCTCCGACACACCTCTCCTAGTCTGTGTCACCACTGTGCTCACGGTCCTGTCATTGTTATTAACCCCATCTATGCTGGTGTGACATCTTTCAGCAACATTCTTTAACCTAACACAACAAACATGTAACACTTTTTACCCTTTTAAATCACATTTTAAATGCTTACACATTTAAACTTGAACTGAAATGATCAACACTCATTAAAACATGTGGGGATTTTAAACTGGGTTACAAACAAAACACATTTAGGAATGAAACCTTCTAGATGTAGGCTTCACTCAAGAGATTAATGATGATGGATTGTGCAAGTACATCTATAACATAAACTGCAGCTCATTAAACAAGACGAAAATATGAATTGACACACTATGAACACAAAGTTAACTAGAAAGCATTTCCTGCAGAAAATGTAGTTTGGTTGCTGCAGCTGAAGCATTGCTCTGAATGATGTGAAGGATTGCTCTGAATTGCTGGAGAATCTGCAGTCTGATTTAAGTTGCTGAAACACTTTGAATAGATGAAGCTGTTTTATTGTGAAAGTAGAAAACCTTTGAACATTAGGAAGTTATGAAACAGAAACTGCTGAAGATGAACAATATGAAGTCACTGGACCTTAAAGAATAGCCTGGAAATACACCAGAAAGGTCTGAGGCTGGAATCATATCTAAAGCTAATAAGGACAGGCTGTATGGTTTTAATGTGGAAAAGTATCAGAGGTACCGTCCCCCAGAACATTTGGATGAAGTAGAAGCCATTTCCTGCATTCTGGTGGATTTCAACAGCTATTATACTGACAGAAGTAAAGGGTTAACTCAACAACTATTACTGAGAGATTCAATAACTCCTTATTTATTTTAAGCCATGATGACAAATATAAACCAACTGAAAATGAAACAGTTCTGTCAGCCTCATGGTGGCACTACACTAACAGGTTTATTAGAACAAAATGTTTACATCTGTTACTGTCCTACCTCTGTGCCACCATGACTTTAACCACAAAAACCACATTTCTGTTTCACTGTATTCCCAAGGAGGCCCATCAGCTGCACTGTCAGGTTTTAGAGACTTCACAGAACAGATCAGATTAAACGATAGAAACGATTACCCAAAGCCTCCAAAAAAAAGCTGCACAACAGGTAACTTAGTTCACATGAATCGTGTGCTGATGTGTCTGCTTGTAGTTGATCAGCACACAATCAGTTTCACATGAAGTGACTGAAACACAGAGGGAGGATCAATATAGAAGGAAACCCGCTCCCTGTCTCTCACTCCTGGCCTGCCCTAGTATGCCATAACTTCTGCTGCCGGTGTGCTTGCAGCTGAATCTCAGACCTCACCTGGCAACAATACATTTTTTTCTGATTGGCCTGATTCCTGGTCATCTGCCATAGAAATGACAGATGATTAATAATAAAAAAAGTGTAACAAACATAATTCACAAATTATAACCACTGACATTACTAAGCTTAGACATAGTGTCCTTTCATGTTGTAGAATTGTTTTTTTTCATTGCACTGCTCTACTTCTTACAATTATTCAGTATATGTTAAATGTACCACATTTCATTTCTTTCAGAGCTGGCAGCTGTAAACCTCTCAGAGAGAAGCTGTGAAGCTCTGTCCTCAGGTCCTCAGCTCCCAGTCCTCTAGTCTGAGAGAGCTGGACCTGGATAATAATGACCTGCAGGATTCAGGAAGTGAAGCAGCTGTCTCACGGATTAGGGGGTCCGACTGCAGACTGGAGACCTCTCAGGTCAGGATCCAGCTTGTTGATCATCAGTTAAATTCTGCTTCATGTTCATGTTGAAGACTGTTGGATTTTCCTTCTTTCTTCTTGAGTTCAGGACATGTTTTGTACCTCCAGTCTGTCAGGGTGTCTGATCACACAGGAGGGCTGTGCTTCCTGGCCTCGGCTCTGACCTCCAACCCCTCCTATCTGAGAGAGCTGGACCTGAGCTACAATCATCCAGGAGACTCAGGAGTGAAGCTGCTGTCCTGCTTACTCAACGGTCCAGATTGTAGTCTGAAGACTCTCAGTACACAGAGACCACAGAGCATGAGTCCTCCTCAGTCTGTCAGTTTAGCTCATATATCCACAGCTGTTGATGGATGGACTGAAACTGCAGAGAAGAAATAATCACTGGATACCCTGATGTTCATCTTCCTCCATCATTAAGTGTCCATCATGTTAACTTCACTTTTCTTTATACACGTTCTTCATGTCAAAAATACAAACAGACTGATTTCAGTCACACTTAGTGCAGATCAAATACTAAATGATGCCCTACTTATGAATGTCCTTCAGCTGTAAGAACCACTGAATTATTCCACAAACAAATGTTCCTGAAACAATCCATATGTGAAGCTTCAGAGGAGAACAACAAACACAATGTAGAAGGAGGAGTTCCTTCAGTCAGAGACAGAGAGCAGGGAGACCTACAATATTATCACTGTAAAAACTACACACAGACATGAGTGAATGTATTTATTTGAAGTGTGTCAGAAACTCTTCCCATCCATGACACATGTGAACCAGGCTTGTGTTTGCATATAGAGTGAAAGGAACAAACAGTCAGAGACAGTGTGGCTTTGTTGCTGCTTTGGATAAAGCACAATGCTGAGATCAAACCTACACTGTTGCTGCATGAAGAGGATTTACAGTAAAGCACTGACAGAGAGCAATATTTCACAGAATGGAGGACATGAATAAACACAGAGCAGATCAGGAGAGACTCTTCTGGAGTCGACACAGATGAGTTTCAGTCTGTTTGTGTGTCTCTGACAAACTGAGGAACTCTGCGTCATGTTGATTCAGCAGTTTGGGGACTCATGTTGGTAGAAAATCATTCTGACTGTGTTTCTTCCTGCAGGGTGGAGCATGGTGGAGAGCAGAGGTTAAAACCTGGGCTGAGGAAGTGTAAGTTTGACTCAGTCTTTCCTCATGTATATGTGCATGAGTCAGTGTTCTATCAGTCCATCAGAAGCTGTTGTAGCGCAGCCTCGGCGGTTGGATTTCTTTGGTGTTTACTGGAGTTTATTACTCCCCAGCAGGAGTTTTAGGTTCCAGCTTTGTCATTGGTTTTCCTTTTTTCTCTTGTTAGGGAGCTTTAGTGTGTTGTAGTGTCTTCTGTGTTTGTTTGGGCACTGCTCAGCTCTGAGTTCATGAACTGCAGCCTAACACTGAACCAGCCTGTGTAGCTGCCGATCTGAGAGTGGGGACGAGTGGGGAGGTGCAGACATGCTGTGTGTGGGTTTCCCCTCAGCCTGGGACATAACAGAGACAACCAAAGCAGACAAAAGACAAAATCCAATAAGAGACCACAAAGGGTTGAAAAGGTCCAAACACAGGAAGAAACAGCTCCACAGTCCAAAGCAGGCAGGACTCAGACACAAGAATCTCATCCAAAGGGTCAGACTGGACTGATGGACTGAAGAGTGAAGACACTGAGACACTGAGCTGTGAGCAGCATTATTAGGGTTAGGGGTTAGGGCGAGAAACGCCACTGTTTAAGAAAACGAGTTACCACCAAAATAAGTTTCACACGGGGTCTGTTTAAAGCTTTTAATCAATTAGTAACAAAACACGTTATCCGCCATGTTTCCCTGCACCGCTTCTTCACTTTTTTCCCAATCTGCTACAAACGCCCTGATTTTCAGCACAATGCAGCATTTCCATTCAACCAATCACGGGGCAGCTTTCCAACTGTCATGGCGGCGCCCTGTCAGTAGATAGAAAGTATGTCCAGTCGTCTTTTAAATGTTTTAGCTATGTGACATGAATAACTTTGACAGTATCCATGAGGCAGTCCTCTTTTCTTCCATGGGAAAAAAAGCGGAAGCCTTCCATACAGAATCCCGAAACTCAGCTGGAGGGAAAATACCCGGCCACTTCCTGTTCACATACTAAAGAGAAAAACTTTTGTCATGCGGATCAACTGACAGCCGGCGAAATAACATTATTAGAAATACATATATAAATACATAAAATGAGTTTTGTGATGAATGGATTTATAGCTTTTTGGGTGTTTAATAAATGTTTAAAATCAAAATATAGATTAGATTTTTGATGTTATTACAAACTCATGATGATATATTACAGTTTGAAACATAAACTAGAAGTTTCATATAAACCCTTTTTGAAAGAAAACACTTTTTTCTGGATTTATAGCGTTTTGGAAGCAATCTCTTCATTTGTTAGGCGGGACAGCCGAAACCAGTTAAACAAGCTTTTACTGACAGCTCTGAACAGACCACATTAACTTATCATTCATTTTAGTGCAGCCGCCACAACTTTCATTTCACAAACCATTTTTTAATCTTCATTTATTATATTTCCTTTTATTTTGCTTTGTGCTTTGGTTTCATTCTGTAACACTGGACTTATTTTCTATGAAGGTTTGAACTCTGACAGTGTTTGAACAGGAGAGAAAGGAGTATAAAGTGTGTAGTGAGGGGTTCACAGCCTTAAAGCATCTAGAATAACTGTAAAACTGTAAACTTTTGCGGGTTATTTTTGGAACGTAACCCCGATTAACGAGGGACCTCTGATGAGAAGGAAGAGACTGGGCTCTCAGCTGCAGTAAAGGGGGCAGGTCTGGCTCCAACACAGGTTTCAATGTGCAAGATGTCTTGCCCTCACATTCTTCTTCCATTTCCACTTGTCCTGAAACTTCGGCCTTCGCCGTCAACCTTCCTTTTCTTACTCACACTTGCCATTTTAGAAATGGGCAATAAAAAAACACAGATCACTGGCAAAACTGGGTGGTGAGAGTTTGACCATGTTTGCTGCCATCTTGTGGTGAAATGTTAAATATATATAAATAATAATCATTTTTAAAGGTGTGATTTCATCCTGTGGACAACAGTACTGGTGGCATATTATGACATTATTGATTTTATGACAGAGGCTTCGGCCCAGTGAACATATGAACTGGACTTTTGGTCTGTTCTACAGGAAAAACCCTCAATGATAATGCACCAACAATCCCAACCAAAGAAAGGAACATAAGGACAGAAGAACCAAACAGGAAAGAAAATAGAAATAACTATTGTATATATAACCTAGAAAATTTCACAAGACATTTTGAGTGGGCCAATGCGCGCTCACCCACACTCTGCTGCCGGTCCGCCCCATTATATACCACCAAACCTCATTCCTGATCACTGGCAGATGTGAAAGATGCCACTGATGACATTTCATGCTTTTACAGTGTTTCTGATTGGTTTTATATAAGGTTTAATAGGCCCCAAGCTTCTCCATTCATTCTGAATGGAGGAATCCTAAAGATGTGGATGTGACTTTGGCTGCTATTTTATGAAGTTTGGTAAAAGACATGAACATGAGGACTCAGTATGATAAAGTCCAACTCCTTATGAGCAGTTTGCAGTTGAAATGAATATTCTGTGTAGAGGCATGCCAGACTGATAGGCTTCCAAAGTTAGCTGGGTTTTGTCAGGGATCTCACCAGTTTTCCATTATTTCCTATGAGGGGGGTTAGGTCAGCTTAAGTGGCTTGCCTGTCAAAACAAAAAGTGGCACAGACATGGGGACTCAATATGTCAGAGGTCAGAGGGTAGTAGTCCTGACCGAGCCGGTCGATTTGATGTATAATTTGTAGGGGTGGCTAGCGCTAGTTAGCTGTGTAATGAATTAGAGGCTTTTATTTTGAAAATCAGTGTGTGTCTGTGTAAGTGTGTGTGTGTGTGTGTGGGGGGGGGGGGGGGGGTGGGTTGGGGACACTCCCTAATGCATGTTAAAACATGTTTAAGTGTTTTATTTTGAAAATCTACACGTCAGCCATATCCTGTTATTGTGCAGGGTCTTTTATTTTGAAAATCCATGTTTGTGTGTCTGTGTGTTGGCAGGTGTGTATAGTGTGTGTCTGCATATTTCTGGGTGGATTGTATGTAGTTTACCAGGCCTAGTAAGGTCTGTAATGATTTGGAGGCTTTTATTTTGAAAATCAGTGTGTGTGTGCATGTGTGTGTGTATGTTAGTGTAGTTGTGTATTTTCCTGTATGGTTGTGTGTGTGTGTTTGTGTGTGTGTGTGTGAGTGTAGTTGTGTATGTTCCTGTATGGTTGTGTGTGTGTGTGTGTCTGCTTCTCTATGGATCAATACAGTGAAGTTACATTGGTTTGAATGAACCCAATGCATTGTTAATGGGGCGCCCATCTTTGCTGATTTCATCAGAGAAGTCAGTCAGAGCACCTGTGGAGGTTACCATGGAAACGGCTCCCTCAGTTTTCGGCTTCCTGGTTTTGTGACTTTTGCCTTTTTTTCTCTCTCTCCCCATTCACCGTCTATGTCGTTCGCCCACTGGTTTTTTTGCGATTTACGTGAAAACCGTACGTCGGAACGGAAAGAAAAGTCATAGCACAGGTGTCCCGGTACAGCCGGACGTCCTGTAAAAGTTTCAGGTCGCTCACATTAAAGCTGTGGGACTAGTTCTGCTGAAAATGTGTCCAGAAGAAGGAGAATAATACAGAAGCGGAATAAGTATTTACAATAGTAACAGTGGAACAATATCAGGATAGATCAGGAGGTCTGAGTCTGGTCTTTCAGTCCAGATCCTCCTCCAGACTCTGATGAAGGAGCTTTTGGATGATGCTCTTTATCCAATGATACAGTTGATGCTGCTGTTCTTCTCATGTTCTAAATGTGTCGTCTGTCTTTACTCACATTGCTGCAAATATCCAGTTTGTGTTTGAACACAAAGCTGATAGTTGTGTGTTTGTTCATTCAAACATTAGTGACAAAAAGTCTGATGATAAACTTTGTATGAATGAACAACACATCAGTCAGTAAAGACAGAATGAAGCCATCAGATGTGTCAGATGATAAACTGCAGCTGTGTCTTTTTCTCTCCATCAGATTTCTGTCAACTTGAAGTCGACACAAACTCAGTGAACACAAAGCTCAAACTGTCTGACAACAACAGGAAGGTGACACATGTGGAGGAGGAGCAGCCATATCCTGATCATCCAGACAGATTTGACTGGTGTCCTCAGCTGCTGTGTAGAAATGTTCTGACTGGTCGCTGTTACTGGGAGGTCGAGTGGAGAGGAGGGGTTGAAATATCAGTGAGTTACAGAAGAATCAGAAGGAAAGGAGACAGTGCTGACTGCAGGTTTGGAAGAAACAATCAGTCCTGGAGTCTGTTCTGCTCTGATCATGGTTACTATGTCTGTCACAATGACACAGTAACATTCATCTCCTCCCCCTGTGTCTCTGACAGAGCAGCAGTGTATGTGGACTGTCCTGCTGGCACTCTGTCCTTCTACAGAGTCTCCTCTGACACACTGATCCACCTCCACACCTTCAGCACCACATTCACTCAGCCTCTACATGCTGGGTTCTGGTTGGGTTCTGGTTCCTCAGTGAGTCTGTGCTGTGTGTAGAAGCAGAGTGTGTGGAAGTGACAGCAGCTTCAACTTTGTGCTTTAAATGTTGATGATGTTTCACTTTCATTTGAATCACTGACTGTGATTTCAGGTCAGAACATGTTTTTGTCTTAGAAGCAGTGAAATGAAGAATGTGAAGCTGAATTTATGATCATGAACTTTGACATGTCCTCACAAATGAAACCCTTACATTAAGAAATGCATGATTCCATGTTGTTATGGCTCTGATATTAAAATGTAGTATTATAATAGGAGTTAATGGACCTAAGTGGAAAACACCATTTAAAACTGCTGCAATACAAACACTAATAACTCCAACTCAATATTTTGGATAAACTTTGACATGACAGATATAAAATAATGCCTGAGCCTCCCAACTTGTAACATAACTTGTCTGTCCGTTCTTTCTCTGCTCGCTCTCTCTCTCTCCCTCCTCCCTCCCTCTCTCTCGCTCTCTCTCTCTCTCCCCTCTCTCTCTCTCTCCTCTCCCTCTCTCTCCCTCTTGCTCTCATCCTCTCTCCCTCCCCCTCTCTCCTCCCTCCCCGCCCTCCCCTCCCTTTCTCCCTCTCCCTCTCTCCTCTCGCTCCCTCCCTCCCTCCCTCTCGCTCCTCCTCTCTCTCTCTCTCTCCCCCTCTCCTCCTCTCCCCTCCTCTCTCTCTCCTCTCTCTCTCTCTCTCCCTCTCTCTCTCTCTCCCTCTCTCCCTCTCTCTCTCCTCTCTCTCTCTCTCCCCTCTCTCTCTCTCTCTCCCTCTCTCTCTCTCTCCCCTCTCTCTCTCCTCTCCTCTCTCTCCTCTCTCCTCTCTCTCCCTCCCTCTCTCTCCCTCTCTCTCTCCCTCTCCCCTCTCTCTCTCCTCCCTCTCCTCTCTCGCTCCCTCCTCTCGCTCTCCTCTCTCTCTCTCTCTCTCTCTCTCTCTCCTCTCTCTCCCTCTCTCTCTCTCTCCCTCCCTCTCTCTCTCTCTCTCTCCTCTCTCCTCTCCCTCCCTCTCCAGCCTCATCTCCTCCGTTATCAATTGTCAGGTTTCTTCTGTTTCTCTCTGCTCCTCCTACAACAAAATGACAACAGGCAGAATGACCGTTTGATATAATAACGATAATATTGCTCCTCACGTGAACTATACTTTATACTATACTACAGTAAACAACAAGAAACAACATCCAATCAAAACGTTTAGTTTACAGCGCCTCGTATCAACAGGACGTCATGTTTGTAAATATAAAACTCATTTTTTTTAATGCTACTAGCATTTTAAAACTCTCCAACTACTGCTCTTTACTTACATTTAAATGTGAATTCGGCACTCCTGCCGGTGCCGCTCGCTTGGTATATAAATATATATACACACACACACTCGCGCTGGCTCCCTCTGGTGGACCATTTGTATATTACTACAGGTTTCATAGTTTTTTTATGTTATTTATTTTATATGTTTTTTTTTTCATACTTCTTGATACCACTTAGTATTTCGTGAGAATTACTTACTCTGATTACTCTTATTACTTACTCTATACTGGCCACTATTTACTTTGACAGCAAGGGAGAATATTTTTTCCAACTGACTAATAATTCAAAAGTAACATTTTCACAAAAATATTCTAGAAAGATAAATCACCTTTGAAATCAATCAAAAGACGATGTGGAAAAATTCTATATTTCTGCTGTAGACTGAACACAAGTTGAGTACCTTAGTCCTGACAAGTCTTTCCCAGTGTCCCTGCTGCTGTTTGACTAGTTTGAGAACGGGTTGGTTGGACTTCATTTCCCAGCAGCACTGTTCAGCAACAATATTCTGGTAAAGCTCCAGGTCGGCTCTGTACTGACGACCATTCACTCTGCCACTGCAGAACAAAAAGAGGGCATCAACACACTCCAAGTTTCCTCCATACCAGGTCACTTGTTTGCAATTCTGAAGCATTTAAGGCAATTTACGATTTCAATTTGCAAAAACACAAAAGGGAACATTAATATTCTACATTGTTTCATGATCATCTCTCAAACTCTATAATCTTCCCCTATATCCCTCCTCATTCTTTGTCAGGGTGAACCAATAAACCACTATAATTCCTTGGAAGCTTCCCTCAGGTGAGCAACCACAAGGAATCATGTATACTGACAGTCAAGAAATGCACCAACAACCAAGTTACATATTTGCTGCTGATAGAAGGTCTTAGGAATCAGATGGGCAAGCTTTATTCTACTGTTATGTAATGTATACAATGAAAATCTGACACAAATGAGGGCGGGTATATTGAGTCTGTGCAAACAAAGAAGTTTGTTCCCTGACATGAATGAATGTAACTGCAGCAGAGTAAAGATATCTTTGCTAAATTAGTATAATGTTAGGCCAATCAAATTTCATGATAATGTAATCACAAATTAAATGTAGATTTCCTTTAAATCCAATTATGAGACAGCTGTATTATTCAGAAACAACAGAATACAGAACAATCACAGTAGCACCAAAGGAAAGTGACTGAATGAGATGCCCTTTACATTAAACTGTAACCCGGAACTGTGTGACACCGTTTGTTTGTCTAATTTACAGACTGGCATGGCGAACATGTACCCACTACCACCAGTGTAAAATGCTCTGGACAGAAAGTTCCACTGAATGTTGGATGTGATGAAAGTGAGTGAGCAAACACTGGTGGTCTGGTCCTGACAGACCTGTAGATGACTCTGTCAGAGAAGAAATCACAGCGCTGACTTTCTGGGTTCACCAAGATCACTCTTGCAACTGCACAGTTGACCGTCTGATACCAACGTACATGGGGGTGGTAACTGAAATCCAACAACAAAACACTTAGAACAATGTAACTGTATTATTAAGACCACATATTGTACGACGTCTCGTGCCTTTTTGTTGAGTCGTCTCTTCTGTTAGTGCTGATGACCTGCTGTCTGTAGCTTCCATCTGCCCCTTCAGGTACACCTGTACACATGATTTATGGAGTGTCTCAGCTCATTCATAGTAGCCTATATAAAACATCTTTCTGTGTGCTAGTTTACACCATCTCTTGCCTCTTAGTGTCAATCTGCGATGTTTAGTAAACTGTGGATCTGTATAGAAGTTACAAAAATGCTTTTACCATTTCCAGAGGGGTTTAGAGAGGCAGCCAGGCTAATCACTGGATACACGTCTATCGCATCCCTCTTCCTGTGTATGATAGCCAGCGTTCAATCAAACATTTGTGACAGTGTGTATGTGACAACAACAACATCAAAATGGATATAAACCTTAAGTGGCTACAGAGCAGAATGAAAGGTATTACAGGAGCACAGAAACAAGAGAGCAGAGGCTGTGTGGTTCCCTTACGCCAGGGGTCTCAAAGTAGCGGGCCGCAACCGATATTTTGTGGCCCCCACTTGACATCAAAGTTTAGTGTTAGTGCGGCCCGCACATATTTCTCACACGCACTTATTTACTGAGGCTTGTCCTGTGCATTTTATTTTTATTATTGATTGCCCCATCAGTATTTCTCTGATATTTAGTTTGAATTTTTTTTAGGAGTGGCAGCCTCCATTCTGCTCGGCGTGTCGTTTCTGTCTCTGCATGCTCGCACATTTCTCCGCTGCAGAGGAGTTCCGCCCCCCGACACACACACACACACACACACACACACACACACAGGCGTGCACACACACATGTGAGCGTACTGCACCAGAGGAATGAGAGCGCGCATTGAAAACTGTGCCAAGCGACGCGCTGTCTGTTGGACAGGTCTCAGCAGCCTATAGCCATGCTGGTATGTTGACGGTGTGTTTTCAGGTGCGGCGTGATCTCTGTGCGCATGTAGCAGTGCTCCGTCAGAATATAGTCCCAGAATGGATCAAAGTAGGAGACTGCCGCGTGTTAATCAGCATTTCCATTTGTGCTCGCTGTGAATACGCAGGTCACATGAAGTACTTGGAGTTTCTTTCTTTCTTTTTAATCAGGATGCTGGTTGAATAGAACCTGTGATCTCAGTAGCTGCCCTCACTGTAAACAAGCTGCACACGCCTGACTCCTGGACATGTGTCTGTGTGAGGAGCCAGTGAACAACTTCTTTTCATGTTAAAGCAGCTGTTTTATTTAATATTATATTCACAATAGATTTTGTTATTCTAGCCTACATAAATGTCATTGTCTGTCCCTTTTCCCCTCCCCTCCTGAGCTCCGTCACATACTCAACACCAACGATGGTAAATAATATGAGTAGATGTGAAGCAAACAGATATTTTGAACATGTAAAAATTCAGGGCTCACTGCAGATTTCCAGTCGGGTTACAGAGACGCTCCTTGACACGGACATGTGCGGGTTTGCACCACTGTTTACTCACATATAGCACAATCCCTCCTCTCTTCTTCTTACCGCTGCCAGTCACATCTCTGTCCACCCGTATGGTCACAAAGCCGGGGCAGCGACGGAGGTTTCCGGGATGTCTGAGTGCAGCCACGTCTCCATAAAACACGTTTTTTTAATAAGCTGCACTCACGAGAATCCTCGTGCCCCTCGTACCGTTAATGCAGTGCCGCGCCCTGGTGCTGCTTAGAAGGGGTCCAGGAGTTTATGCTTTGTTTTTCTTTGTTTGTTTGTTTATTCTGGGGCCCCTGGTAGTGCGCCAGAGAACCAGGAAGGACAGCAGGCAGCTCACCGGGGAGGCAGCACTTTACCTGGGCACACACCTTGCACACACACACACAGACAAATCTTGTCAAGACCGCAGTGCCTGTCTTTAGCATTCCTTGTCCATACTTACCTGTAGGGTCTTAACCAAGACCTGTGTGCACGTGTCTGTGTGTGTGTGTGTGTGTGTGTGTGCGCATGCTGCCAGTCCAAATCTCCTACTTCCTTTTTTCAGTCAGGTTCCTTCGTGACATCTTGTAAGATGATCTTGATGACATTGTAGGGTGTGTTTGATGACATCACATAATGCCTTCATGTCAGAGTTGTAACCTCAAATAGTGTCCTTGCTGTGGTGTGATGTCGGCATGATACGCATGCATACATCTGTACCATGCACAGATCTGTACCATGCAGGAATCACTATCACAGTCAGAGTTCATATCAATGAGCAGAGAGCTGCAGTGGGCAGAAATCCCCCACAGGTGGTCAGGTGGGCCTTTGTAGTACTTGTGATCTGCTCATTGTAGCCTTTAATCATCGGCTGAGCATGAAGTCTGTAGTGCCTTCGCACTACTCAGTGCTCAGGCCCTAACAAAGGTGGGGGATGTAGCTCAGTGGTAGAGCGCATGCTTTGCATGTATGAGGCCCTGGGTTCAATCCCCAGCATCTCCAAGGTCATCTTATGCTCCTCTGTCAGCTCTAAGAGTTAATTGTTTACACCTAACAAGTCCAATGTGCTTCATCTGGTCAAGTTCAGTAGAACTGATGGAGCCACTTGGGCTACGTTCAGTCTGCAGGCTAAAGTGACCAAATCCCATTTTTTTGCACTAATGTGACCTGTATCTGATATTGTCATGACAGTGTGAACAGCTCAATTCCGATTTTTTTATATCCGACCCAGGTCACTTTCATATGTGGTCCTAAATCAGATACGTATCAGATATTTTGCAATGCGACCTCAGTCTGAACGGCTATGCGGCATATATCTGACTTTTGCGTCAGTGAAAGGCGACAGGCGTCACAATTCTGCGACACAGGAGCGGGCAGACAAGCTGTGTTGTTAGCAACAAGCGCCTGTTGCCAGGAAGTAGAGCCCAACTCCAATGCGCGGCTCACAGATGAGGGAGATGTCGACTGTGCGCTCGCAGACATATTCAAAGGTTCTCGTCATTCTGAAGTTATGAATGTTGAATGTTATGAATGAAGTCAGTGTCGCTAAAAGCAGTGACATCACTGTCCCACCACTCCGCACCCACACGCATCTCTGTACAGACGCTGCAGCTACTGCTCTCTTCCTTCTCAGCGTTCTTCTTAATTTGGTTGTAATTATGTTGGCTACGATCGGACATTAACGTAAACAAAGCCACACAAGCACACATTGTGTGACGTCGTGTCCTCTTCTGCGCATGCGGGTCACTTCAGGGCCACAGTCCGTTCACACAGGAGAGTGGTAGCAGTCGCATATTATTTTGTAAACACTGTCGTGACCTTCCCTGGTCACCCCGGATTGTCAGATTCCTTCTCCTGTATTCAGAACATTGAGTGAAAGAAAATACCCTGGGTTTTGTAGTTCTTCAAGACCCTCGTTGGTATTCCCATATTGGGACATGTTGCCCCTTTATCTCCACCTACTAATTATCATAATTGGTCTAACATATTTATGACTATGAAACCCTTTGTCCCTTCTATGTTGGATGATTTATCTTAGTCCATGCCTCCTAGTGCTTGGCCTTCACCGCATCAAAGAGTTCCTCCCTAACTCTTTGTAAGAGTTACAGATGTGTTTTTCTCTCAGTGTAAGCTTATATAATCAAATATATACGTGGTCTGTATCATGTCATTGCGTAAATAACCTTGTATACTTCACAACACCAAAAAATCGGATTTCACCAAAAATTCCTAATTGAGCATTAAGACCTGCAGTCTGAACGTAGCCTTGGAGAAGTGGCGAAACGTGTTCAAAAAACAATCCTTCAGTCCAGGTGTCTCGATGTAAACTCCTGAATAAACTGAGTTGTTCTCAGCTAACCAACGTGCAGCAGCTGATCAATGAACACAGCTGCACTGCTTCCTGAACCAAACTGGGCCAGCTCTCCTCCTGCAGCCGCTTTTTCAGTGTGACTTTAGTATGAACACACCTTACGCAAGCAGGGACATGCTTGGAAGAGTGACTTTCACCCAGACCCACCTCCACCACATATAAACCATTTTTCCCACCAAACAGTTAGAACTGATGAAGCTGCTTGGAGGAGCAGAGAAACATCTTCAAGAAAAACTTGAAAAAGAAAAAAGAAAAAAAAGTTCAGACGCTCTCTATGAACATGAGCTGGATGACATGTAAACATACAGTGTGCTCTTTGTAATCTGTATTCTGGCTCTAAAACAAGTGCCCCTTGTGAGGGTTGAAGTCACAATCTTCAGCTTATGAGACTGACTCGCTGCCTACTGCACTAACGAGGCTCAGAAAGAGGTGAAACATGGTCTTATTTCTTTTTCTTTTTTACCAATGTTCCAATGTGAATTAAAAAATGATTAAAATTATATACACTATTATTTATTTAATAGTTGTGATTGAGATATATATTTGTTTTCTTCAACATGTTTCTAATGCAGCTACAGTATCTCTTCTCTCATCTTCCTCACCTCTCTTCCTCTGCCTCAGTGTCTCCTCTCGTTCTAAAGCTGAGCTCCAGCTGACAGACTCTTCATTCTGTCTGTTACAGTTTTAGCTGTATGCAGATATCATACTGGCAGACAATGGTCCACTATAGCAGGATAATAACAATACTGTTTAAATGGGCGTTCGTCATGTAACCATGTTCTATAACTCCTTAAACCAGCTGACTGCTGTCAGTCAGAGTGACTCAGCCTTCATGGATGAACCACACAGGTCAGATAACACTGTCCTCAGACCTGCTGTTCAGTCTGTTATGATGCTACGAGCACGTCACGCCCCCTCCCTGAACATGACCGGCTCGTCATCATCACTCATTCAGGTCAACAGCAAAATTATCAAAACCCGCATAGTAGCAACAAATCCTGCTCCTCCACTGCATGTTCACCTGAACTGCGGATTCTGCTGTTCAGCAGCGAAACGTCTTTAAACCCTGTCTGTCTGTCTGTTTGTGTGAGGCTGCAGTGAGAGGGCTGTATGAGTTCTGCACACACATTTCAAATTAAGATTAAGACTTTTCAATACTTTCAGGGCCTTCATTTTCCCACTATTGATTCATCAACTTTTAATACTTTTTAAGACCCCGCGGACACCCTGACTTCAAATGTCACTTTGTATAACAACTTCGTGCTGTGAAACTGAAAGTGTAATGTATTTTATTGTGTCAGCCTGAAACCATTCAACCATGTAGTGTGGTCCAAAGAGACTACACTAGTGTGTATGTGCATGAAGATTCAAATCCCAAACAATCCATGAACCAATAACACACACCGCAATTCATTTTTTTCACCACTAGATGTCCTACTTGAATGAACCTTTTTCTCGAATGAATTGGTAGAAGGAGGGAGAAGGAGATCACCTATCTGGGGATGGGAGAGGACTCCAGGTGTGGCAGCAGCTATTTAAGGCGGCCATTTTGTATGTAAGGTGGTTTTTCTGTTGTGTGCTGTCAGGACCACATGCTGCCTGTGGTTCCCAGCCTGTGGTAATCAGAATCAGAAATACTTTATTGATCCCAGGGGGAAATTGTTTTCGTTCCAGGTGCTCCGTGTGTACTCAAAAAAGACAGAAATACAAATAAGGTAAAGTAGTGAGCATAAAAATAAAAAATATAAAATAAAACCTAATAAATTCTAAACATTAATATACATTCAAGTCAAATCCTGGCAAGTGAAGACTAAAGTCATATATAATACAACTTGTACCATGTGCAATAAAATCTTGTCTGAATAAATCCAATATGGATATGATTACAAGACAGTGTGTTCTGGTCTCAGAGGGAGGTGTTGTACAGTTTGATGGCCACAGGAAGGAAGGACCTCCTGTGGCGCTCAGTGGTGCATTTAGGAGGGATCAGTCTGGCACTGAACGTACTCCTGCACTTCAGCAGCACGTGGTGTAGAGGATGGAAGCTGTTCTCCAGGATCCCCTGCAGCTTAGACAGCATCCTTCTGTCTGACACTGCTGTCAGGGAGTCCAGCTCCACCTCCACCTCCACCTTCGGATCAGTTTGTTGAGTCTGTTTGTGTCCGCTGCTTTCAGTCTGCTGCCCCAGCACACAACAGCAAACAAAATGGCACTGGCAACCACAGACTCATAGAAAATCCTCAGCATAGTCCGACAGATGTTAAAGGACCGGAGCCTCCTCAGAAAATAGAGGCGGCTCTGGCCCTTCTTGTAGAGGGCTTCAGTATTTTTTGTCCAGTCCAGTTTATTGTCCAACACCTCTCCCAGGTATTTGTAATCCTGTTGTATTGATGTTTGTTATGTGCTTGCTAAAATAAATATCTACATAGAGGTCCACCTCTGTCTCAAGACTCCTACTTGTGAAGTTGAGCTGCTACATGGCCATCCTAACACTGTGTCACAGGAGAACAAAGCTTTCTGCCTAAACAGGGACTTGAACCCTGGACCCTCAGATTAAAAGTCTGATGCTCTACCAACTGAGCTATCCGGGCTCTACATGTTGTTGAAGGGACTAATAGCCGCTATGCACGCAGGAACGTGATGTCATTTCCGCTGAAAGGTCGGGATCAAGCAGCAACCTTCGGGGCTCAAAGTGGAAGCCCATGCGGAAGTGTCAAAACTTGTAATTCACGCTGCAACAGCTGGGGGCTGGCTCCAAAAGCGAGTAATTTCCCATAGACTCTGTGGAAATATATGGTCAAACTTGGTCAAAATATATGTTTGTCTGCACATATGGTAAAAGTGTATGGTTGCTCATAGATCGTGACCTCTGACTGAGGTCATAAAGCATTCTGATGTTTAATGGTTAGTTTAGAAATTCGAACTGCAAACCCCTAAGTTGACCCACACAAGCTTGCCAAAGAGACAAGATATACTCAAGGCCGTAACAGGAGGATCTGTGAGAATACACACACACCCTCACATCTGAGATGTGAGTGGGAGAACTTCAATGTCTTTTAGTTTTGTATACGCCTTCCACCTTGTGATTATTGAATATGCATGTTTCACTGAAAAACATTACCTTTTATGCCTTTCTATGTAAATGTAACCACACCTTGTTGTAAGATTAATAAAACGAGCCTAATGCATGGGACGGACAGAATGCAAATGGTCAGCTGCAGGAGCAGATCGAGGGGTCTGTATTGAGCTGTGCATTCTCCCTTTATAAAGGCGAAACTGAAACTGATCAGTACTGGTTTTCATTCAATGTTCTGTGCATCGGGGACGGAGTCTGGGAATCCGGGGTGACCAGATCAGGTCACAACAATTGGGGGCTCGTCCGGGATCAAAGGGCAAAAAATCATCCTCAGATCCGTCAATTGAACACAAGGGCCGATTACGAACAGACAGAGGACACGTGGCGCCAACAATAAGGTAAGCAGACCTTTTATATCTGCATTGACTACTCTAAAATGTAACGTGTCCCGAGTCTTAGTAGTAATCTGTCTGTAAAAGCAAAAAGAACATTGACTGAACGAATTTAACTGTAAGTGAATGAATATGACTACAGTGAAATAACCGTAAGTGAATGTATATGACTACGGTAAATGAGTAATGACTACAGCTGTTTAAGAGATAAGTAAATGATGCCTGCAGAGGAATAATGCCTGCAGAGGAATAATGCCTGTAGAGGAATAATGCCTGCAGAGGAATAAGAGAAAAAGGGGTAGCAGAAAATCCTGAGTGTGGCGACTCCACCGGTGCTCTGACGAGGGGCCGGAAAAGCTGGGTTTGAGGCCCGGGGCTTGAGGAACCCTAAATCACTACAGAAAAGAGAGAGAGAACAAGACCAGGCAAAAACACATGGTGTGCATGTTGGACAGACTGGAAACTGAAACAATGACCGCACTAGTTAGGCGGGAGTTGAAGTATGTCAACAGGCTTCCAAATTACAGATATATAAGATTCTGGTGTCATGGACAGAGGCTAGTCTCGAATCCATTGGACTGAGTACCAGGGACACAGCGTGCCATATTTCTCAGTCGGCCAGAATCTAGAAAAGAAAGGCACTCTTGAGACTCATAAACTGTGAGTCGTCTGAGATAAAGACGACAAGATCAGAGAGTAGGGAGTAATTAATGAAATAACTGTGAGCTGTTCTTACACTGAACGGCAAGACCAGAGAATAAGTCCTGTGAGTTCATGAAGCACCCCTAAAGAGAAACAAAGAGAAGTGAAGATACAGTACTGACACACACACACCGAGCTCGCAGTATAAATGGGTAAAGCATGAGTGTGGAATGTGTATGAATGCCAGAGACGAGGTGAACTGAAGCAGCAGCACTGCTGGAAACCTTAATCGGTGTAAACGTAAAGCAGTGGCCTGTTGAAGTAGGTTCACTCACGGACTGGATTAGTGTTTTGTTGTGCACATACTTTTGTATATATTTCTGATGTGAACATAGTTTCTGAACTTTTCTAACATCATAGTTTTGTTAACTCTTCTGAGCACAGTTTTGCAAATAACACACTATTATTAAGCTTTAGTTTTAATTTTCACGTAATCATATGACTGAGACTTTGATGACTGACGACATGGACGGAGAATTTAACAGAGACACTGTTGATGATGGGTGGGGTCCGAACAGCCCACTAAAAACAGTAGAAGCTCAACTGATTATTTTGGAGAAAGCGCTGCATCAGGCTTTTGACTCTAAAACCGCATCTGAAGAGATGACTCAGATGAGGGAGGCAGTCATTAATTTGCTGGGAGAAATAGGCCGTGGCATGAAAGATAGAGGTTGTTTACAGAAGGAGTTTTGGAGAAAGGAGGGTGAAGCGAAGGCAGAGAGGGAGAAGGCCAGGAAGAGTGCAGAGCAGTGTGGCTGGTCTAAGAAAGGGAGATTTAAGAGGGAGCAGGAAAAAGCAGAGGAGAAGAGAGCTCAGTGGGCGCGATGGGCTTTGATAGGTCAGGGTGTAACTCACCTCATGACTGAGAAGCCCAAAACACAGGATGCCAAAGCAGAAAAACCTAAGGATCCCCCACCGTATACACCACCCCCTCCTACTGCACCACCATCCTCTCATTCACCTGCTGGATTATATCCAGTTTTACAAATAACTCAAGGCACACTGGCCATAACAGACATGCCTGATTCCCCTGAGGCGTGGTCTGATGACAGCTCTCACACGTCCCAAGTGAGTAGTGTGTCTGCTTTACCCTCGGGAGTTAGCACCCGTGAAGGGCCTCCAGAGGCCCCTGCCCTTTCACCTTTCCAGCTGCGAAAGGACAGAGAACTGAGCTGCGACGGAGCACTATGTGTTGCAGCTGAAGCCCCGCTGTCACACAGAACACAGACACCAGACATTGTGAACACAAAGCAGGGAGAAATAGACAAGGTGCAACAGTTGCAGGAAGAATTAAAGGAGTTGCGGGCTGCTATGGCTCAGGACTTAACACCACACACATACGCACACGCTAACCCCCAATTTGGAGACGCTACACTTCACGTGGGAGGCGTGTGGAAAGATGGATCACAGGAAGGGAGGACAGCTGGAATTCAGATGCAGGTCGAGGGTGTTTGGTCCGCGGAGCAGGGAGAGACGTTTGAACTATTACAGAGACAGGCCAAGGCTACTGAGGAGTGGTTGAAAACACATGAAGCTGAACACTTAGCACACAGACGCAAAACACACCACATGACAACTAGATCTCAAGGACATGATAATACACAGACACTCAACTATCAGTTACCATTGATTCAAACTGAACACCAGATCAAATATCGTCCATTCCCACTAGGTGATGTACAGGCACTAGTGGATAAATTACCTCCAGTGGCCGAAGGTGGAGCAATGTGGCTGAGTCAACTTGACAGTCTGACAGCAGGCCACAGACTCGCTCTAGGTGATTTTCGGGCCGTTATTTCTAGGTGTCTTACAGCTTCAGAAGTGAGGGACATAGAGGAGGACGCCGCCACTACTAGACAGAGAGATGACACACCTTTCACTCAGGTCAGCACTGAAATAGGCAGAGCACTAAGACATAAATATCCTCTGCCTGCTGGAGCCGCCGTTCCCACTTTGAAATGGGACCCCAAACAGAGTCCAAGAGAATATCTTAATCAAAGCAAAGACACATGGATCAAACACACCGGGTGCCACCCTGGTAACCCAGGCATTCAGAGGGTGTGGTACAGGACCGCCGTCCTAAACGGGGTTCCTGAGACTGTAAAAACTGCCATGGATAATAACCCAGACATGGCAGGGTGTGATTCCAGTGTGTGGGAGAGACATCTAGTGCATCATTTGGCTCGTGCCCAAGAGGCAGCACAAGCTGACAGTAAAGATGTCCAGGATTTGCAAGCACAATTATTGAAACTGCAATTGACTGAGGCCAGACAGAAGGCCAATGACAAAAAAGAAAGATAAAAATAATAAAGTCATGGTTGTCACTGAAAGCTCTGACGCACCTCCTGTCACACCTTGGGTGCCTCCATCACCTTATTCTCCTGATTATCAGCAGCCTACGGGGTCCTACAGGGGGTACGGATCAGGGAGGGGCAGATGGAGAGACAGGCGCGGAAGGGGTGGAACACTTAGGGGACAGCCGAGGGGAGACCCAAGTCGTGACCGCTGCTATTACTGTGAGGAGTTGGGACACTGGGCCAAAGACTGTCCACACAGACAGGGACAGTATGCCCGAGGACGTGCAGCGTCTGGTCCACGGAGGGCTTCCTCCCGCCCCCCAGGACCTACATTCACTGGACAGTTTCCTGTTTCCGGCTGGGAACAGTGGGATTGTGACTTCTCACAACACTGACACACCCCACAGAGCAGCTCAGATTACATCGGCACGGCAGACCCGATGTTATCTATGCAAGTAGAGGATGAGACACTGCCTTTTCTGGTGGATACTGGCGCCACCTGTTCTACACTGTTTCAATCATCTTCTATGGAATTGTCCAACAACTCTATCACTGTGATGGGCTTCTCTGGGGATAAACAGACTCTGCCTATAACCACTCCCATGACTGCTCAGTTGGGACATCAGACTGTTTCACACTGTTTTGTACACTCACCTCTTCTGCCTCTGAATATACTGGGGAGAGACTTGCTGATTAAGTTTGGAGCATCTATTTTGTGCGGCCCAGACGGGCTGACAGTGACACTGCCGGACGGCACCATGTTCCACTGTAATGTTGCAGACACAGGCGGACAATATCTGATGAGACCTGTGACTGACCCATGTGCTGACATCTACTGGGGCATGTTACATCCTGAAACTCCCCAGAACCCAGGAATCCTTTCTGCCTACCTGCGGTGGAAGCCCTGGATAGCGCAGGTCGAACCATATGTTTCTCCCCCTGACCCCCCTCATGTGACTCTATTTTATGACAGGCAGCAAACTGATTGGTACCATGAGAAGTTTGCGCACTCCCTAGAGGGACAGGACTGGTCTATTACAGTCCGAGACATTTTTGTGGCACCTGAGGGCGTGGCAGCCGGTGTGGACCTCACTCCAGAACAAATGTCTTGGTACATGATGAGTGACGAAGGGCATCCCCACGTCTCATTAGCTGTACATCCAAACCACCAGGCCAAAGAACTAGGTGGCATGGTTAAACGTGCCATGGGGCAATCAGACTGGCAACCCACACCTTTACCTCAAATCATGTATTCTCCATCTGCTAAAGCATACAAAATAACTGTTTCAACTATGAACACTGTCACTCTGGCACATGAACTGCTTGCTAGACATCATGGTAGAGAGAAAACTGATCATCCTCTGGCACAGGCTGTGATTGACAGCTTGCCACCACATTTATGGGCAGACGGCCCCACTGATGTGGGTCTGGTGGACTGTGAACCTGTGACGTTTCAGATTAACACACCAGGCCCTTTGTGGATACCACAGTATCCACACAAGCCAGCAGCCGGAGCTGGCATTGCAGATACTATTCATGGACTTTTTGAAAATGGCATGCTGGAACTCTCTCACTCAGACTGGAATACTCCCATCCTACCTGTAGAAAAGAAAGGGACAGGTAAATATCGCATGGCACATGATCTGAGGGACATTAATTCAATTCAATTCAATTCAGTTTTATTTATATAGCGCATATTACAATCAGACATTGTCTCAAAGCGCTTCACAGGAACCCCCCTAAGAGCACTGTGGCAAGGAAAAACTCCCTTTAAGAGGAAGAAACCTTGAGCAGGACCCGTCAACTTAAGGGGGAACCAGTCCTGCTGCTAGTCAGAGAGGATGAGGGAGAGAGAGAGAGAGAGAGAGAGAGAGGATGAAGGAGAAAGAGAGAGAGAGAGAGAGGAGCAAACATGATACAAACATGATACAGTACAGAGCAAACATGACAGCAAGATGAAACAGTGATATATTGTACTGATATCTATATATATCGTCGGTCCATAAGTAGGAATAGTAATTTGATAGTAAAGATGAGCAGCAGGGGCTAGTGAAGTCGATGAGCACAGGAGAGACTGCAGGTCAGTATGCAGGTCTTGAGACCTGCAAAGAGAGAGAGCGAGAGCGAGGCACAGAACTACAAGGAAGACAGTTAACACAGATTATGAGACGATATTACCCAGTATGATCCAGACTAAGGAGAGTGGAGGAGAGGTCAGAGGGTGTTCAGAGGATCGTGTTTGTGCCCCCCGACAACGTAGAGCAAGAGAGACTTCACGGGCCGGACTGCAGGTCATCATCCAGGTCTTGAGACCAGTGTGAGCCAGACTAAGGAGAGAAAAGGAGAGGTTAGAGGGTGAGAGGGAAACTGCTCAGTGGATCATGTTTGTGCCCCCCGACAACGTAGGCCTAGAGCAGCATAGCTGTGCTACACACTAGGTCTAAGGCTAACTGTACGCCTTACTAAACAGAAAAGTTTTAAGTCTAGTCTTAAAGGTGGAGGCAGTGTCTGCCTCTCGGACCCAGATTGGTAACTGGTTCCATAATAGCGGTGCCTGATAGCTGAAAGCTCGTCCTCCCATTCTACTTCTATGAATCCTAGGAACTACTAGTAAACCTGCACTCAGAGATCTGAGTGTCCTATTAGGAACATATGGTACAATCAGGTCCTGCAGATACAATGGAGCAAGTCCATGAAGAGCCTTGTAGGTTAGAAGAAGGATCTTGAAGTGTATTCTTGAGTCCACTGGGAGCCAGTGAAGAGACGCTAGGACAGGAGAGATATGATCCCTTTGGCTGCTTCCTGTCAGAACTCTAGCTGCTGCGTTCTGGATCAGCTGCAGACTGTTGATGGAGGAATGTGGACATCCTGACAATAAAGAGTTGCAGTAGTCCAGTCTTGAAGTGACAAAAGCATGGATGAGCTTTTCAGCATCACTCTGAGAGAGGATGCTCCTGATCTTAGTAATATTACGCAGGTGAAAGAAAGCGGTCCTGGAGACCTGCTTAATATGAGAGACAAACGACATGTCTTGATCAAAGATAACTCCAAGGTTCCTCACAGTCGTACTGGAGGCCAGAGTAATTCCATCCAGGGAGAAAGTATTATCTGATAAACTAGTTCTGAGATGTTTAACGCTGTACTGTCAACCCCCACGGTACCAGTTCCGAATCCATACGTGGCATTGGCCCAACTGGATCCTTCACAGAGCTGGTTCACCTGCATAGATTTAGCTAATGCTTTCTTTTGTCTCCCTCTGGCACCTGAATGCAGAGACATTTTCTCATTCACATATCAGGGAACACAGTATCGCTACACCAGGCTACCTCAAGGTTTTGCGCTCTCCCCCGGTCTTTTTAATCAGGTTTTGAAACAGATACTCAGTCACTGCACCCTCCCAGAAAACACTACACTCATTCAGTACGTTGATGACCTTCTTATCGCAGCTCCAACGGCAGCAATCTGCCTGGATGCCACGCAGGCTGTTTTGCAACATCTGGCCACAGCTGGTTTTAAGGTCAGCAAATCTAAACTCCAATTAGTCAGGAAACAAGTTGCTTTCTTAGGACGCATTGTTTCACAAAAGGGGGTCAGCATATCGCCTTCGCACAAATCTACCATTTTGCATCATCCGCGTCCTGATAAAGTGAAGGACATGCTCTCATTTCTCGGTCTGACTGGCTACAGTAGAAACTTTGTTGCTAACTACACTGGCCTCACACAACCTCTCAGAGACCTTGTCAAAGAACATGGCATGCGTAATGTGTCAGCTCGCCTAAATTGGACGCAGGCCGCGGAACAAGCATTCATTGCTCTTAAACAATCTTTGGCCACTGCAGCAGAACTAGCCTCACCTGACTACACTTTACCTTTCTATTTGGATGTCTCTGGAACGGATGCCTGCATCAATGGCATCCTGTTCCAGAGAAAAGGGGGAGAGAGAGTAATACTGATGTACATCGGTGCCCCCCTGGACAACATGGAGAAAAGACACCCTCAATGCACACAACACGCAGCAGGAATAGCTAAGCTAATTCAAAAAACCGCACACATGGTCATGGGACACCAGCTGTATGTACTGACAACACATAGTGTAGTGGCATACGTGAACTCAGAGACATTCACACTCACCTCATTGAGACAGAGGAGGTTGAGCAAGATTTTAGAAGCACCAAACATCACCTTCACACATGAGGGCATCAACATGGCAGAGCAGATAGGAGCTGGAGAGCCACACACATGTGTAGAGAGGGTAACCAGAGAAGAAAAAGTCAGAATGGATTTACAAGCCACACCACTAACAGAGGCCAGAAATCTGTTCACAGATGGGTGCTGTTTTAGACATGACACAGAAGGACTCAGAGCAGCATACGCAGTTGTTGAAGACACAGGGGAAGAAATGAGAACACTGAAAGCAGAAAGATTAGAGGGACAGCAGTCAGCGCAGAGAGCCGAGGTGAGGGCAGTGATTGAGGCACTAAAGATAGGTCGAGGACAGGACATCAATGTTTTTACTGACTCAGCATATGCGGCAGGAGCAGTGCATGTGGAATTAGGACAATGGCTGAGAGCAGGTTTTCTCACTGCAACTAACAAACCTATACGGCATGAGGCTGAAATGAGAGAGCTTGCTGAAGCTCTGTTGTTGCCTAGCAAAGTGGCTGTGATTAAGTGCAAAGGTCATGGAGCAGGAACTGACAGGGTCACAAGAGGAAACAATGCAGCAGATCAGGCAGCAAAACAGGCAGCAGGCTATGTTGAGCGAATGATTTTTATGTGTTCAGAAACAGACTTGCCTCCCCCTGTTGATTGGACTGATTTGATTCAATTGCAAAACAAAGCCTCTCCACAGGAAAAAACACTGTGGAAAGCTAGAGGGGCGACTGACACAGGAGGAGTATGGAGAGGGCCTGACGGACGCCCCATACTGCCACCTGGACTGAGACAGACTGCCATGGAGGAAGCGCATGGGGTAGGCCATGTGGGAGTGGCACAGATGATGAAAAATCTTGAGCACTGGTGGCACCCCTACATGAAAGACATGGCTCAGTATTTGATCAGAACATGTGACCAATGTTGTAAATACAACCCCAGACCGACTATCAAACCAGAAATTGGAAAATATCCTCTAGAGACCAAGACAGGTAGAGAAATAATCATTGACTACACTGACATGGTTGACTCTGTGAGAGGATACAGATACATTTTGATGTGTGTTGATGCATACTCAGGATGGCCAGAAGCCTGTCCTGCAAAAAGAGAGGACAGTAAAACAGTCATCAAGTTTCTGATTAACACCTACATTCCCAGACATGGTTTTCCTGAAAAAAAATCAGATCTGACAATGGAACACATTTCAAAAATAAATACCTCCAGCAGGTGGAGGCTATGTTGGGACTGAAGCATGCTTTTGGTACTGTTTATCATCCACAGTCTCAAGGAAAGGTGGAAAGGATGAATCAAACCTAAAACAAAAATTGGCTAAAATCTGTGCACAGACCAAATTTATATGGGTTCAAGTATTATCTATTGTATTGATGTTCTGGTAATAACGCCATATAATCTACACCTTATGAGCTTCTTACAGGTCGACAGTTTCCTGGACCAGCTGGCCGGCTGAGACTGAAGAAGCATGCAGTATGGTATTAATATAAACCATAATATAATGAATTTGAAGCTTTGGTGTTAGAATTTGTATTACAGGACAAAGGAGAGATGGTGAGTCCAGAAGGAGCCACACACAGCCGAGTGGGTCCTCCTGAAGGTGATAAAAGGAAGTGGTCGGAACCAAGGTGGACCGGTCCCTACCAAGTGACGGAACGCACCTCTCACGCGGTTCGGCTGAGAGGAAAGGGGGACACCTGGTATCACTGGAGCCAGTGCGCAGGCGCAGAGGAGCCTCAACGCTCTCTACAGGACGTCCAAACTGATCTGAGGGCACAGAAGTCTGAATCGGCTGATTCAGACACAGATCCTGTCACAAAAGGGGCAGAATAATCCCCTGACAGAGATCAAGGATCCCGGGTAGTCTAACCCCAGGGATCCGAAGAAAGAAGACACATCCTGAGGACGAGAGGACTTGGAGGACGATCTGATTTTCGATGCAGGGATTTAAACTTTGCCATCACGTTTCGTTTTATGTACTCACATGATATGTTTTTTAATACACTACATTCTTCACAGAGTTTTTCTTTTTGCACCTTCATTTATGGTTTTGACACGCATACACACACACCAGGTGTTTGGACATTTACTCACAGTGTTGTTACATATAGATGTCACTTTTACCCATAGTTTTGTTTGATTACACACAGTGTTTTCCTATTTGCTGATGTGACCGTTTATTGTTTCTTTTTCCTTATATTTCTGAGTGTTGGACTCTTAGTAGAGTCCAAAAGGGGGAATTGTGGAAATATATGGTCAAACCTGGTCAAAATATATGTTTGTTTGCACATATGGTAAAAGTGTATGGTTGCTCATAGATCGGGACCTCTGACTGAGGCCATAAAGTATTCTGATGTTTAATGGTTAGTTTAGAAATTCGAACTGCAAACCCCTTAGTTGACCCAAAGATGAAAACACAAGCTTGCCAAAGAGATAAGATATACTCAAGGTCGTAGCAGGAGGACCTGACACACACTCACATCAAAGATGTGAGTGGGAGAACTTCAATGTCTTTTAGTTTCGTATACGCCCTCCACCTTGTGATTATTGAATATGCATGTTTCACTGAAAAACATTACCTTTTATGCCTTTCTATGTAAATGTAACCACACCTTGTTGTCAGATTAATAAAACGAGCCTAATGCATGGGACGGACAGAATGCAAATGGTCAGCTGCAGGAGCAGATCGAGGGGTCTGTATTGAGCTGTGCATTCTCCCTTTATAAAGGCGAAACTGAAACTGATCAGTACTGGTTTTCATTCAATGTTCTGTGCATCGGGGACGGAGTCTGGGAATCCGGGGTGACCAGATTAGGTCACAACAGGTGCTGTGCTTAAACACCTGTCTGTGTCTCCTCATGAAGATGCCACAACCTCCACATAATAATCTGGATTATTTACAGTGTTAGTTATCAGGCTGATCATTATGGTCTTATACCACACAGGTCATGTGGAGCCCTGTGAGGAAACTCCAGAGGACGTCCCATCAGCGGTCCAACACCTGAGAGCCTCCACTCCTTCCTCTGCTCCTCCAGCACCTGACCTGGTAACAGAGGAAGGGTCCAAGGTGTCCAGGTCTCACTGATGATCCTGCACTGTGGACAAACTTAATAATAACAATACTAGTCATCATATCTTGTGTTGTCAGTGGTGGAGGAAGTACTGATGTTTAGTACTTAAGTGAAAGTACAATTACCCAGCAAAATATATACTCAAGTAAAGTAGATGTGCTACATCAATGAGCCTACTTAACCAAAGTCTCAAGTACTTACTTTCAATTTCCAAGAGTTTAAATCGAGACAATTGGACTCAAGGATTGTTTTTTTTTTTTAACATGGGGATACATAAAAAATACATGAAAAATTACCTAAGTACAGTAACAAAGTACAAATACTTAGTTACTTTCCACCACTGTGGACAGTCTTCAGAAAATATATATTTCTATGATGAATTTTGATTGTGTTGTACAGGTTTTTTATATTTCCTTAAGATAATATTTTCATATGTGTGTTCCACATTATTTAAATAAAAGGTTGCTTATATAATCATCACTGTACATGTCTTTGTGTTTGGGGCGGCATTTCTATAGAATCTAGTAGCCCGTAGGGCCCCAGTGTTACCTTCTCGCCTAGGGCCCCTATAGTGTCAAGCAATGGCTCTGTTCAAGAGTTAACAAGACACAGGTGACAACAATCAAACCCTTTGCAGTGCGCAGTGCGGACTTTGCAGTGCGCAGTGCGGACCAGTGCAGCCTTTGCAGTGTGCAGTGCGGCCTTTGCAGTGTGCAGTGCGGACTTTGCAGTGCGCAGTGCGGACCAGTGCAGCCTTTGCAGTGTGCAGTGCGGCCTTTGCAGTGCGGACTCTGCAGTGTGCAGTGCGGCCTTTGCAGTGCGCAGTGCGGACTTTGCAGTGTACACTTTGCAGTGCGCAGTGCAGACTTTGCAGTGCGGACTTTGCAGTGCGCAGTGCGGACCAGTGCAGCCTTTGCAGTGTGCAGTGGGGCCTTTGCAGGGCGCAGTCCGCACTGCACACTGCAAAGGCTGCACTGGTCCGCACTGCAAAGTCCGCACTGCACACTGCAAAGGCTGCACTGGTCCGCACTGCAAAGTCCGCACTGCACAAGCCGATATTTTGTGGCCCCCCACTTGACATCAAAGTTTAGTGTTAGTGCGGCCTGCACATTTTTCTCACACGCACTTATTTACTGAGTCCGCACTGCGCACTGCAAAGTCCGCACTGCACACTGCAAAGGCTGCACTGCACATGCAAAGTCCGCACTGCGCACTTCATTGCAGTGTGCAGTGCGGACTTTGCAGTGCGCAGTGCGGACCAGTGCAGCCTTTGCAGTGTGCAGTGCGGCCTTTGCAGTGCGGACTCTGCAGTGTGCAGTGCGGCCTTTGCAGTGCGCAGTGCGGACTTTGCAGTGTACACTTTGCAGTGCGCAGTGCAGACTTTGCAGTGCGGACTTTGCAGTGCGCAGTGCGGACCAGTGCAGCCTTTGCAGTGTGCAGTGCGGCCTTTGCAGTGTGCAGTGCGGACTTTGCAGTGCGCAGTGCGGACTTTGCAGTGCGCAGTGCGGACCAGTGCAGCCTTTGCAGTGTGCAGTGCGGCCTTTGCAGTGCGGACTCTGCAGTGTGCAGTGCGGCCTTTGCAGTGCGCAGTGCGGACTTTGCAGTGTACACTTTGCAGTGCGCAGTGCAGACTTTGCAGTGCGGACTTTGCAGTGCGCAGTGCGGACCAGTGCAGCCTTTGCAGTGTGCAGTGCGGCCTTTGCAGGGCGCAGTCCGCACTGCACACTGCAAAGGCTGCACTGGTCCGCACTGCAAAGTCCGCACTGCACACTGCAAAGGCTGCACTGGTCCGCACTGCAAAGTCCGCACTGCACAAGCCGATATTTTGTGGCCCCCCACTTGACATCAAAGTTTAGTGTTAGTGCGGCCTGCACATTTTTCTCACACGCACTTATTTACTGAGTCCGCACTGCGCACTGCAAAGTCCGCACTGCACACTGCAAAGGCTGCACTGCACATGCAAAGTCCGCACTGCGCACTTCAAAGTCCGCACTGCGCACTTCAAAGTCCGCACTGCAAAGTCCGCACTGCAAAGGCTGCACTGGTCCGCACTGCAAAGGCCGCACTGCACACTGCAAAGTCCGCACTGCGCACTGCAAAGGCCGCACTGCACACTGCAAAGGCTGCACTGCACATGCAAAGTCCGCACTGCGCACTTCAAAGTCCGCACTGCAAAGTCCGCACTGCAAAGGCTGCACTGGTCCGCACTGCAAAGTCCGCACTGCGCACTGCAAAGGCCGCACTGCACACTGCAAAGTCCGCACTGCGCACTGCAAAGGCCGCACTGCACACTGCAAAGGCTGCACTGGTCCGCACTGCGCACTGCAAAGTCCGATTCGTTATGCTCTGTTTATAGTCGTATTCATCTTGTGCATTTTTATCACCAACACCTTGCAGCTGTGGAGCTGACTGACTGTTAAAGGTGAACTGTTATCAGTGTAGTATTCTAGTGTGACCCATTTCAGGGTAAGTCTGACCTGGAAGTGGTCAAGCTGCGGGCAGAGTTTGTCCTGAAGCTCCGCTGGGTGGAAGGAGTTGAAGGAGGAGGTGGAAGAGACACATTGGCCTGTGAGGGGTAATAGAGAGGAGCATTAAAGGGTACGCTGCTGTGGCTGCATTAGTCCTGCTGTTTGAGCTGTTCTGCACCTGCAGGAAGTATTTCTCCAGCGCCGGTCTGACGTCTGGGTTTTTCTCCATGGCCTCATTCAGCATCTTGTCAATAACCTTGTTAAATTCCTTCATCTCTGTCACTTTAATGTCCTTCTCTTCAAAAGTCTCACTCTTGGTGTTTTTTGCTGAGCGGATCTGTTTGGTCAGCTTGGAGCACTGGAAAACAGCAGGACATTACAGAATTAAACAGGTGGTGTTCTGTATACACACACAACACCCCCTGTGTTTACTGCCGCGTCATGAAATGAGCGGTTGATTTTAAACCTGTTTTGTGGCTCTGTCGAGTTTCTCCTTCTGAAATGTGATGTCTTTGTTCAGTTTCTCCAGGACTGCACCAGGGGAGGTTAGACAGCTGTTAGCTGATGATAACTCAAAGCTGTAAGTGCTGCAGAAGAGAGATGTTTTCATCTCTTTACCTTGATCCTCTGCTCATCTTGCTGAGCGTATTTGTTGATGGCCATCGTGTCCTCATATTTGCCTGCTGACTTGTAACATAACTTGTTTCTCTCTCCCCCCCTCTCCCTCCCTCCCTTTCTCCCTCTCTCTCTCTCCCTCTCTCTCTCTCTCTCTCCCTCTCTCCCTCCCTCCCTCCCTTTCTCTCTCTCCCCCCTCGCTCTCTCTCTCCTCTCCCTCTCTCTCTCTCCTGTCTCTTCCTCCCTTTCTCCCTCTCCCTCTCTCTCTCTCCCTCTCTCCCTCCCTTTCTCTCTCTCCCTCTCTCTCTCCCTCTCTCTCTCCCCCTCTCTCTCCCTCCCTCTCTCTCTCTCCCTCTCCCCCCCTCTCTCTCCTCTCTCCCTCTTCCCCCCTCTCTCCCTCCCTTTCTATCTCTCCCTCTCCCCCTCTTTCTCTCTCTCTCTCTCTCCCCCCCTCTCTCTCTTGCTCTCTCCTCTCTCTCCCTCCCTCTCTCTCTCCTCTCTCTCTCTCTCTCTCCCTCTCTCTCCTCTCTCCCTCTCTCTCTCTCCTCTCTCTTTCTCCCTCTCTCTCTCTCCCTCTCCTGTCTCTCCCTCCCTCTCTCTCTCTCCCTCTTGCTCTCTCCTCTCTCTCTCTCTCCCTCTCTCTCCCTCCCTCTTGCTCTCTCCTCTCCCTCCCTCCCTCTCTCTCTCTCCCTCTCTCTCTCTCTCTCTCCCCCCTCTCTCTCTCTCCCTCCCTCTCCAGCCTCATCTCCTCCGTTATCAATTGTCAGGTCTTACCTCTCGTAAGCTGATGAAGGGTCTGACCGTCGTTCGCGCCACACGGTTTTTATATCAGGTCCAAGGGTCCAATCAGATGTCCCCTTCAGTGACCGTGCACCTGGCTGTCATAGGACGGACTGTCTGTCAGTCAGTCAAATGTCGGCCATGTTGGTCAGTTTGTAACTGGTATCTTTATTGGTTAAGAAAAGGCCGGTCATTATTCAAAATAATAAGTGTACTCAGTAACAAATTGTGATGTTAAAAATAGCGAAGTACATTATTTTGTTACATCTGGTCTCAGTCTAGTTCTGTAGGCTGCACAACCACAGGAAGACTGCTGACTTGACAGTTGCCCAAAAGACGACCATTGACACCTTGCACAAGGAGGGCAAGACACAAAGAGGCTGGCTGTTCACAGAGCTCTGTCCAAGCACATTAACAGAGAGGGAAGGGGAGTACAAGCAAGAGGGAGTACAAAGTGTTCTGCCCAAACAGGGACTTGAACCCTGGACCCTCAGATTAAAAGTCTGATGCTTCCAATACTTCACTAGTACACTTCATGTAGTGTAGTGAGATCTGATTGACTTGCAATTGACTCTTTATACAAGGGGGATTAGCTCAAATGGTAGAGCGCTTGCTGCGCAAAAGAAGGGGTCCGATTTTCTCGCTGTCGCACGCAAGGGAAAAAGTTGAGAAAAATGTGGAGCCCCGCTGTGCGCGGACAAACGTCTCGTGTAGCGGTATTGAGGCAATATTCCTGTTCATTATAAAGGAGTTTAAGTGAAATATGAAACAAATCATCTGCCATGGGCTGGACTCGAACCCGTAGTCTGTGCCGTCAGCTGTGCGACAATGTATAGAGTTGTTGGAATGTTTAAAACCCACAATGTGCGTAAAATAATTAATGATTGATTTAGCTTAGTTTAGATATGTTTAAATATATTACAATATCAACAGATGTTTTTTAGTTTATTTAGTGTTTACTTTGGCTTTAACATGATATGCCCCGTCCAATGACTTGTGATGTTTACCTGTTTATGGTTTAATAATATGAACAATGAGCATTCAAACGTGTTTTTGTGTGGGAGCTTCTTTGATAAAGATCAGAGTGAATCTTAAATGTTTATATGATTTATCAGAACAAATATAAAACAAATACAAGTGAATACACACACACACACTGCATACAGGACTATAAAATACTATTCAGCTCATTCACCCATGTGAAAATATATACAACATATACAGGTCAAATACTAGGTAAAATATTACACAATGTACAATTATACAATAACATTCAACAGCACTGCATAAAGACAGACAGGCTTGTTGATTTAAACATAAGAAAATTGCTTATATACAATATATACAGGCCAAACATTGTACAGTGTTTACTGTGGATGTTTTTGCTGGCGCAGCCACTCATCCAGAGACATTCCACTGGATGAACGCGAGCAAAATGTGGCATTACCATATCTACTGTGGCCAAACTCTGCTGTTTTAGGATGCCCACATTTGCTGCATGTGTTGAAGGTAACCCTTCTCACATACTTCCTTTTTTGGACTCCACTCTCCTCCTCCAGAGCCCGCCGCCGCCTGTTCCTCTGAGTGAAACGGGACACAGTAGGAAGAGGAGCAGCAGACGCAGGAAGAAGTGGAGCTGTGCCTGCACCGGATGCTGCAGTACCAGAAGCTGCCATCACCACTGGCACAGTCATGTTTGGGTTCAGAACTAACGTGCCTAAACCAGCTGCTGAAACAGGCTGTGCAGTTTCTGATGCTGTGGGACCAGGTACTGTGGGCGCAGGTGTGATGGGGCGCTCCCTGATGCGCCGGCGACCAGGCCGCAGAGGAGGAGCCTGTCCTTCCTGATTTGGTGGAAGTACCAATGTGTGTCTTGGGCCTGATATGACTGGTGCTTCATCCAGTGGTTCCCTCGGAGCAGTAAGCCGGGTTTGAGCCACAGGAATTGAGGCAGATGGAGCCGGTCCCTGATTAAGGACACTCAATTCCTGACTCTTCTGCCGCCGTTGAAACCTGAAAATACATCATTTGCAGGATGCTGTCCTTCTCCATTACTGGACGTGGATGGGTGGGGTGGAGCAGAGGCCTGAGGACTGGTTGTCAAAGATGGGGGGCTCTTTTGAAGATCATGGCAGGGGTCATCCTCACAGAGCACTGACACTGTGATGTCCTCCATGATCTCCTCCTGAAATCCCTCATCTTGCAGGTCCTCGTCATTTATTTGCTCCACCAACCTGTCCTCCTCTTCAGGGTTCTGGAGCACTGGAGTCAATGTTTTGCCTGTCTGGCTGTACAGATACTCCACCCCCAGCAATTCACCTACAAGAAAAAAACAAAAAAGAAAGTGTTCTTAATATTTTGTCCAGAACATAAAAGGTTATACAGATAATGTTTCAAAATACAAAAATGTGGATTGATGAATAAATTATTTATATTAGTGTTAAATGAGTATTTCTTGCCTGTGTATACTCCAGGAGGGCGGTAGCGCTCATCCCAGGGCTTCCCAAACACAACTCGGCTGAGCTGGTCCACAGCCTCTCGCAGGGCACTGCCATATGATCGGATGGAAGAGGCTCCTTTTACAGCCTCTTCCATCCGATCTTCATTCCATCGCATCAAGCCTTCAAGGAGATAGGCCTGAAAATGTGCATCACTGGCACTGGTTCCTAAAGGTTAAATAAAATAGGAAAAAGGGTCACACACACGCAAGATATGTGCTACATTTGAGGTACTATGAGGTTACATGCAATAGAGTTATGTAAATACATGAAAAATCATCATTATAACCAGAATTAATGAGGAAAAGTAATTAAATTAGTTTCTTGTGAGATAAGATCTGTTCTGACATCAGAAAAGGACTGTAATATTACTGTAGAATGTGACATTACTTTAAAGTAATGGAAACAGTTACAGTGCTTATAATACTTAAAGAGACACTGTAATCCATATGGGATACCTGGGATGAAGCGGTTCAAGTGGAGGTGGAAAGACTCCAGGGAGGTAGAGCCACGGGCACACCTGTAGCAGCACAGCTCCACACCACCTTTCTTCAGTGTCCCCTTCTTAATGTAGAGTGGGAAGTTCTCTGGGTCTTGGATACACAGTACATGTTTCTGCTGTTCTTTCCATATTTGCTGGATCCGATCATGGTCCAGTAGAGGAACTCCCAGAGTGTCCTTCCCATCCACACTGTCAAAGTGATCAATCAGTGATCCAATCAGGCTGGTGGTCTCCTCCATCCCTCTGGTCCTCCTGCGGCAGTGCAGTGCCAACTCCCTCCGGGTAATGCGAGCACTGAGTGCCTTTTCTGAGAGGTGGCCGGTCTTCTTTGCTGCTAGCTCCCCCTCCTTTGCACAACGAAGAGCAGCGACATCCTCTGGATCCCATTCAAAGATGCACGTGGACAGACGTGCCATGAAGACTCCATAGAGTGGATGAGCCTCTGTTGTGACACCTGCAGCAAATCGGCGCATAACATGCCAGATGTCAAGGCGCACTTCGAGGTCATCCCACTCTGAAAACATGGCCTTAACACGAGACTGGCCATGCTGACTGCAGCAGTCTCTGTCCACATACATCACTTTTGGGGGCATCTGTCCTGCCTCCCGATAGCGCTTCATCAGGCCAGCTGCCATGGCATCCAATCCATGTCCCTCGGCAGCTGTGAGCACAGAGACAAGGACTTGGCCGTGTTCATTTCCCACATTTGTGCACCAAGCAGCTGTCCCTGAAGCAGCCCCAGCGAGTTTCTTTGTGACCTATTTGGAAAAGGTCAAACAGAGTGTTCATTATGCACGCAAACATATTTATATCTGGCCAACATTCTGTATAGGTAAAATGCTGTGATACCTTTTTAGTGGAGTCAATCTTGAGCACAGACCCAAAGACAGATGTAATTTTGGCCTTGACCTCATGCAGTCGCCCCAGAACATCCCTGGCGTATACAGCTAACAGCCACTTAGGTTTAGGTATGGCAGGTAAGGGAGGAGGCTCAAGGAACACAGGAGGCTGCAAAGGGAGGACTTTGCAAATGGCTCACAGGCAGTGAGGTACTGCAGTACACGCTGCGTCCATGCCTCACCATGTTGCTCCATCAACTTCTTGTGAAGCTGAGTCACACTGTTGCCCAATGTCCTCTCCCTCATCATCCTCACCACCCGGTTGTCACATGAGTATCTAATGAAAGACCAGTGTAATAACACAAATGCAGTTTTTGGTTAAACAATAACACAAATCAAAGCACCTAATAATGTTTGATCTTAATTATGACTTACCTGTATGTCAATAAAGCAGGAAACTGACTGCGGTGGCCCATATCCAGTTGTCCTAAGATGTCTTCGGACCAGGCTGGATACTTTTTTGTGCAGCGTTTGCACTCCAAGTACTCTGTTGCAAGGTCATACCACCCGTCGATGTCTAAGACCATGCGCACAGTACGATATAGTCCTGCCACTGTTAGTCTGTGTTTACCACAGTCTGGGCGAACACAGACAAGAGGGAACTGCCACATCTTCAGCGGCATCTATAAAAAAAGGGGCCGACAGAAGAAGAGGTCAGGTGAGGCGGGCAGCTGACTGTGAATGAGAGGGGGCTGAGGAGGATGCCACCAAAGCTTCAGCTGGGGCACTAGCTCTGGCTTGCCAGTGTGTAGGTTGGCCTTGAAGAGGGTCTTACGGATCCACTCCTGCTGGAAAGGTGGAAGCTGATCCTTCCAGTGACGAGGGAGCTCAGTAGGTGGCTGATGATGTGGAGGGTCTGGTATTTTTACCACTAGAGGCGGACCAGCACGGGCCTCTGAATGAGCCATGGCTGGAGCTTTTGAAGGAGAAATGCAGAAAAAAATAATATAAGGATGACTGTTGTATTTGATCGCAGTCCACAATCTGCCTGCACAGCATACATTTGGACAAGCATTAATAGATTATGATTATAATTAATAGTTAGACATAAAAAAATAAGAGACCACTGTGGTTTCTTATTTTTTCCAGAGCTGTATTTGAAAAGGATTAGATGGAATAGAGCAAAGAAAATAAGTTGTGATGAATTTAGTATAAAGTAGTGATGCCCACAGACATGAAGCGTGCACACAGTTGCAGTGATGAAAAACAGTTACTGTGATCATTAAAACAATGAATCTCCTCCGTCCTGTTCAGGGGATTAGACAGATAGTGAGTGAGAAAAGCAAGTGATGTTAGTGAAAATGTTATCCAATGATTGTTTCTCAACGGGAAACACAAATGAAAACACCAACACCTTTGGATACCCTTGAGGTTTTGAAGAGGTGCACTCAAACAATGCATCCCGCTTGAAGCTCGATGCGACATAATCCTGTACTGTAAACAAAAATATTTGAAAAAACAGTGATTTTTTTATTCCTCAAAAATAATACTTCACAGTGTGTTTTCACTAAACATTTTCATAATATTTGCATTTGTGTCGTATGCCACACCTGTATTCTGCTGTGCTTCATATTGTGACACTGCAGATACCAGCTCCTCATCATCGTCTTCAGCAAAGTCACCCGCTCCAGAAGGGGCAACAGAAGTGCCTGCAGCACAAATAAAAAATGTTATTAGCATTTATTAATATGTTAATAAAATTATTACTGTTGACAAGACACAAGGACAAACAATGTACGATGTTACTTACCAGTAGGGAAGAGCTGCCTTTGTGCCAAATGTTTGGCTGGGGTTCTGTTGGCAGAGTGCACTGCGGTACTGGGGCTGGAAACACCAAGTGGATAAGTCTGTGTAGTCTGTCATAATGATAACTGAATACATATACAGTACATGTTACGCAGTTACACTCACAGGGTTTAACTGGTGACATCAGTTTTTTAGCCAGCTGTGAAGGAGACA
Organism: Parambassis ranga; assembly: GCF_900634625.1. Taxonomy (NCBI): domain Eukaryota; kingdom Metazoa; phylum Chordata; class Actinopteri; family Ambassidae; genus Parambassis; species Parambassis ranga. Next base: position 288,703 of record NW_021144808.1, on the reverse strand, counting down.
AATGTTTGCCACGCGCCAACAGTGCTTTCACAGTGCCAGTCTTCCACACACCAGTTTGGATGGCAGCAGGTGAAGGAGCAGACATGTGGGAGGCTGCAGGTGTAGGTGCAGAGGCACTGGAGGCTGCAGGGGTAGGTGCAGAGGCACTGGAGGCTGCAGGGGTAGGTGCAGAGGCACTGGAGGCTGCAGGTGTAGGTGCAGGCTGACATGCTCCAGCAGAAGCCCTTCTTTTCAAGACGTATGTCTTGAAAATAGCCATGTTGGTTTTGGGCCTGGCATCTGCCTTGATCAGGTACTTGATGAGAGCCTGGGCCTCCTTGCTCTGGTCTTCATAGACGTCCTTCATGGACCGGCCCTTGAAGTCTCCAAACTCTACCATCAAACATCCCTGGTCTCCAGTTTCCCGGGCTTCTGCTTGCAATTGCTGCTTTCTTTTAAACTTCTCCAGTTCCTCTGCCATCTCTCTAATAAGAGATGTGTACTGGATGAACAGCTGCTTATTTTGTGACAGGGGGTTTGCCTGCACCGTCTCTTTAGATATGCTGTCCATCAAATACAATGCATACCCCAGAGAGTTTTCCAGGAGCCATCTAAATCTCTGGCCCTGGTACTTCCCAAACTGGAGCTTGCAGTGAGCAAGCACCAAAAACTGGTCACTGGGGTCTCCACCGTTTACACTCACAAAAGTTCTGGCCTCCGCCAGCACTTCCTCTTCAGGTTTGGCCCTTCCAGATTCCACATTTTGCGTTCGCAGCGCCTCCTCTGATGGCGCCATGAGGAGACGCTGTGATGTAGCCGACTGCCGCTTAAAAACCGGATAAGCATACATTTTCTGAAATGAAAACACAATTACAACTGAAAGATACCTGTACTTTTAGAGTGTGATCATTTAACAAGCTACTTCATTTCCCCACAGGGATTGATAAAGTAATTCACATTACTATGATAATGTGTACTACTGTGTCTCCTACAAAGCAAAACCATGTTATTTTCATTGAGCTATTGTATTGTACCTTTATTTAAATATTTGTAGAGGTAAGTTGTTAAAGGGGAGGGATTGTAATAAAACACCCACCTGAAAACAAACCATTTTAACATCATAACATAACATAACTTAATTTGTAAGAGTAAAAAGTATTCTATTTTGATTTATTCTGATGTATTTTGAAAACCCCAATGTCTGAATCCTTAACTTTACTATATTAATGTTAAAACTGGAATTTCTGAACTGATCAATATCCTACGTTTATAGTTTATAGAGATAGTGAATGACCTCCTGGATTAGCCTACATGTAGGCTACTTTACATCTACAAAGAGCGGTTTACACCATTACAAGGTATTACATGCATATTAGTACGTTATGTGTGACATTACATAAAACGAACAATAGAGCAATATCTACCAGGTTTACAGAGAATCAATTGCACGTATAGCCTGTTAGCGGGTGGCCATGATAGCGATAGCGATCAATGGTAGTGACATTTTTTGGTCGGTATTTAGAGGTTGACGGGTACGTCGAAGAAAACGTGTGCTATATAATGTCCAATCGCTATATCGCTATGTCGGCCTGTTTTGTTTTCTTAAGGTACAGACTGTATCTGAACAGACAATGGCTGATTTATAGTAAATTAAATAAGGTGAAGTAAACTTCATCTTACCGTTTTCACGAGGAAGGGTCAGTAAGCCACAGTGAAGGAACGCGATTGGTCAAAAGTAAGCCCAGGGAAAGGAACGTGATTGGTCAAAAGTAAGCCCAGTGAAAGGAACGTGATTGGCTAATGTGGGCTTACTTTGGGCTTACTTTGGCTCGACTAGCGCGATGCAGTAAGCGCAAGCGAGAGGTAGCGGGATCGATGCCCGCATCCTCCAGCCTGCATTTTAGGAGGGAGGGTGTAGCTGGATGGATGAGGATGGATGGATAATGTAGTGGACTCCCACCCAGCAGATCAAGTCCCAGAGGTTACAGCATCATTTATTAGCTGAGTTTCCCCTCAGGGAAGCTGCTGTTTACAAGCAAGAAAACAACAGTCAGCATCATCTTCCATAAAAACACATGACAATAACATGTGAGACAGAGAGTTTATGATCAGTGCTCCCCCTGCTGGTTAGGACATATGATGACATTTTTAAATGGACATTCTTCCAAGCAGCCAGCTTTTGCTTTGATGACAGCTTTGCACACTCTTTGCATTCTCTCAATCTGAACTGAGCCACCAATGCTGTGCAATGCTGACATCTAGTGGTGGAATCGCAGGCTGCAGCTTCCTCATTCCAAAATCAATCCCTCCTCCACATAAAGTCAGAAGTTCTAAATGTGAGTCATTAAATGAGAGGTTCCAGCAGAAACGTCCAAACATCTGAAGAGAAGCTGAGAAGCCTGAGATACAGGGGCTGCAAGCTGTGCTTCAACTGTTCCTGTTTAGACAATAAGAACAGATCATCACTGTCTTTTAAAATGTTCTGATCAAATCACATTAGTTTGTATATTTATATTACACACAGAGCTGTTGTTTCAGTCACATTCATTTGTTATGTGTACAGTGGGTGCTGGAAGTATTCAGACCCCCTTAAATGTTTCACTTTGTTATATTGCAGCCATTTGCTAAAATCATTGAAGTTCATTTTTCCTCATTAATGTCCACACAGCTCCCCATACTGACAGAAACACACAGAGTTGTTGACATGTTTGCAGATGTATTAAAAAGACAAAGTGAAATATGACATGGTCCTAAGTATCAGAGCCTTTGCTGTGACTCTCATATATTGAACTCAGGTGCGTCCATTTCTTCTGATCGTCCTTCAGATGGTTCTACACCTTCATCTGAGTCCAGCTGTCTTTGATGATACTGATTGGACTTGATGAGGACAGACACACACCTGTCTGTATAAGACCTTACAGCTCACAGTGCAGGTCACATACTGGGTGATGACGTCCTCCTGCAGGTGTTACTGTGGAACAACTGCTCTGGATTGGGATGAGTCTGAATAGAACTTTGTTAGCTTTGTAAAGCTGTGTGGTAGTTAGAGAGGAACTGAAAAGTGTCAACAACAAGGAGTTGGTCTCCAATGGAATAAAGTTAAACATCAGGGCTCGTCCAGGATTTGAACCCGGGACCTCTCGCACCCTAAGCGAGAATCATACCCCTAGACCAACGAGCCATGTGTGCCCGCTTATTTTTCATGTGTCAGTCGGTGGAAGAACAACACAAAGCACATGTTGTTCTTAGTTTGACATTGGTAAAGATATGAACAAAGATTTCTTCTAATTGTGTCAACAAAGACTGGACACTTTGCATATCACTGTCCTCCATGAGGAGACTGTCCTCCATGTCTAGGTAAGGCTTGCTGTCTAGCAGCTGGAGAAATGTCTTTTTGTGGCTGTGGCATTAGCTCAACATTGAATCATAAAGTTTATTTGTTGCATAACAGGAAGTGGTCTTGTATTAGGGTGTGACCCTCCTGAGAAGCAGAAACTCTCCTTTATAGGGGCTGTCTTGATAACACCTGAATGCAGAGCATCTTCTTCTTTCCTGCTAAATAAATAATGGCCCTGTGGTCTGGTGGTGTCGGTTCACCTTGGACAGCGATGGACAGGAGGACAGGAAGGTCCGGCTGCTCTCAGCTGGGACCTGTGTGTGTCTGGGTGCACACACACCTGCAGTCTGCCCACAGTTACTGACGTAGCCACTCCGTCACACCCCAGCTGACACATGACCGCACCAGGTGGCTGCTGCTATGACAGATGGTGGTTGTCAGCATTCCTCGTTAGTATAGTGGATAGTATCTCCGCCTGTCACGCGGAAGACCGGGGTTCGATTCTCCGACGGGGAGAAAGACTTTTACCACCAGATAGGATGATACTGACCCTGTACATTGCTGCTGCAATAGAAAACATTTCCCAGTTTGGGATAAATAAAGTATTTGTTCTGTTCTGTTCTGTTCGTCTTGTGTCTTGTGAGCTTTTAAGTGTCTTAAAAATATGTGGTTTCCTTTATTTACAGTGGTGCATGTCATGTGACTTTACTTATGCAACATGTATGATAATGTTCTGTCTCCTCTCATTTCCAGACGTGCAGCCAAAAACATGTGCAGTGATGATATGAGACGGTATCATCATGGTCTCAGAGAGAAGAGCTGAGTGTGTCTGTTCTGATCTTTGTTGTGTCTCTTCTCCCCTGTAGTTTCCTGCTTGTTGCTCCTTCACACGCCCTCTGCTGGTGAGCCACGTCATTACACACAACCTCTGCTGCTGTCAGACTGTATAATAACCACTTCTGATAGGAGCAATATTCACACACCACAGTGTACAACACATTATTTATTTATATTTGGATGGGACAATAACTGTTCTGAACTTGTAATCAGAGGTATGTAATGAAAACATTCAGGAACTGTGGCAAGAACCCTTTTTGTCCCTTTTTTCTGCAGCAGGCGGTATAGCCAACAGAAAGCTCTGACTCCACACACTTGACATTGTTCTTAATCACATTGTCCTGCCTGTATGCTGTCCAAACAGATGTGAATGGATCCTCAATCCGGTCCAATACTGCCAACGCTTCCTTTTCAAGTTCCCTGATGTTGAAATACAGTTTGTAGCTGACTCCTCAGACTAGTCACCAACAGAGCTTGATATTGCTGCATTGCTGCCAAGACATCATTCACACCTCTGCAGAACAGACAAGAAATAAGAGCAAATTAAATACAAGCAGTCCATGTTTTTAATTTATTAGCATGCAATCTCTATTACAAAGTGTATTATATTAACATCCACACAATGATGCTATTTAACTCATTATTAAGGCATTCAAAGTACATTCAAATCCTAATTAGATAGCAGAGAGCAAATACAAGGAATTATTAAACATCACATCTCATAGAGAAATATGCTGCAGCTCATTGACTAATAGGGTCACTGTAAATGTATTTTTTATTTTCAATATATATACACAATATTTGAAACACAATGTTTTCAATTGCAGGCATCAGCCCAGATGTGCACCATTCAGTGAGAGTTAGGCTTGTCCTTGACATGCAGATAATCAACAGAGCCACAAATCAAAACAGATGTAATAATGTTGTATGTAGACAGACCTGTGAAAGATGGTGCTTTCTCTTGCAGTCAACATAACAGCAGTAGCTTGTCTGGTCAGACGGTTACACCTGATGTCCTCCTTAAAAAGAAAATCACCGTTCCTCCACACAAAACATGATGCTGTTATTAAACTGGACAGGACTCACCTCTGACTGACTTGATGCAGAGAGTCTACAGGAAGACATGACCCCCTGTTTCCAGCACTGCTTCATCCGTTCGCTCACTGGTTTCCCCCGTCGCTCAGCTGGACTGTATGCCCACACGGTTCTGTTCACCTGATGAAGCTGCTGTTGTCTTCTCTCCCTGTGAATGGTTGCTGCCATGTTCAAGGTGTTCGCGGTGGTTTCTTCCAATGTGACCATAGTGAGTTGTAGACTCCATATTCTTTGGTGCATCCATCAATTCCACAAACAAAGTCCGGACTACGACTATGAGCAGTATTTATATGACTCAGTAAAGACTTGAGAGTGAGAGCTACAAACACAAAGCAGATAACACAGCGCCAAATCATTCCCTGTTTTTAGCCTTAGCTAGCAGCTAGCTGCCTGCTCTGCATGAAGCCGACCTGCTGACACGTCATGATGAAGGTACGTACCACAATTCCATGTCTTATAACAACAGAAACCACTTACTATTTATCAATTATCCAGATATGCCGATATATTATGAAGCAATATGACCTTATTTATGTAAATGTAGTTTGTACAAATGCAAATTAATCGTATTTAGGCTTAGTGCCCCTCCCCGCTCCCTCTTGGAATATGGTACATTCCACCTGTCGCGTTTTTTTCCACTTGGAGTCCGTGAAGCTAAACTTTAAGCTAGAGGTTACCTGCTGCTGCTGTGAAATCATAATTCTCAACAAACTGTGGATGTCAGACTCATAAAATGGACAAACTGGACGAGGTTACACCTGCCACAGTCAGAGGTATGCTACAAGGGTTACTTTGATGTTGTGCTGGTGTTAATGGTGAGTTAATGTAGTTAGCCTAGCTTAACAAGTTGTGGATTCGCGGCTAAAGTTTAGCAGCTAAAACACATAAAACGGGCTAATCTAGTAATAGCTTATGTCTCATTGAGCTGTGGGGCCATTCTCTCAATGTCAAGGACTGTAAACACTGAAAATACAGCAACAACTGGTCATTTGTAAGACATGAATACATGATGTTAAGTTCACATACTACTCTTGAAGTAGAAGTAGCAAGAAATAAAAAATGTGGAAACAGGTGCTGACAAAATATCCTCACCTACTATGTAAAAATCTGAAGGAATTTAATGATAACCTCTGTTTCTTGGCCCTGACTAACTTTTCTGTTTTACAGCTGCTAATATTGGAGAAGACTTGATCCCATCGCTTTCCCGAGATGACGTTAAAGACCTCTTTCCTGGTCCTGAACATTTCTGGAGGCGCCGGGCTATATGGCTTGTAGTGAATCAAAATGAAAAGGTCAGATCTGTCTGTCACAGTATAACAGGACTGATGAACAGCACATGGTTCAATATCACTATCTGTTTCAAATACATTTTTCAAAAGTTATAAGTGTTTTTTTCATTCCCCAAAATGATCATGTGACTATGACAAAAATGCTCAATAAATGTTTGTGTAAATGTGTTTTAGGTGGATACTGCTCCGGAAATTCATCAATCTCCCCCCACTGGAGGCAGTGACCTTTCAAAAGAGGAGGCAAATACTTCTAAATTTGTGACTATGTCCAACCCAGAATACATGGTGTTCACGGACAGTGAGCTTGAACAGGTGCGACGCTCCTACTTCGAGCAGAAACGACTGGGAACTGAGCACAATGTGACCTTATCCAAGGAGCTCTTTTGCCGACTCATAAGAAACACTATGACTGATATGATCTCCATCGCAAGAGCCACAGAGGACTCCAGATACCCTGCCAAACATGAGGTGCAACCAAAGTTCCACCTTCCAAGAAACCACGGCAAGAAGTCAGTTCTGGAGATTCCAGTGCATCCACCATTATTCTGGAACATTCACCTGTTAGTTCCATGGGCATCCCAGTGTCACCTAGAGCCAGCACCCCAGTGCAAAACGGGACAGCAGTGATGAAGAATGTATGAATTGTATTAAATATAATTTTGGCTGAGTTCATTCATATGGCACATTCTGGACATTCAGCAGCTTTGGAATGTTTCACTATGTGTCCAAGAGTGTCTGTACTCTGGTCCAATATTTTACTTTTATATCAAGCAACACAAACATTAATGAATTAATGCTACCACTTACTCAGTTTATTATACTGACAACTTGCTTGTTTGGATATCTCATGTCCTCTTTCCATCATAATGTCCCTGTAATGTCTTCAGCTTGTTCAGTTGATGTCTGGACAGCCAGAAAATCCAAGCAGGACACTACAAGACCCTCCAAGAAATGTACAAGTCCAAAAAGCCAAACAAAGCTGCAGTAACTCAATTGCTGAACCTTGAATCCGAGTCTCGAAGACGCTTCATCACCTCTGACGTCTTAAAGGATTCTAGAGGCTTACCCTTGTTTCAGGGAACTGGATCACGTAAGTAATGTTGGTCCCACTTAGTTCACATGACTCAGTTTGTAGCCTGACATAAATAGCATAATGTTCATATGTCTCACACATTATAGATTTGTTTGGCCTGATGGTGAATCATCTTAGATAGAATGTTAGACTTTTTTTAATTCTTCACTGAATCTGTTTTTCAGGTGCTTGACGAGCTGCAGCCAATTATCCAACCAACCAACTTCCAGCACATATCAGAGATGCAGAACAGATGGAAAAGCTTCTACTCAAAGGTCCAGTTTTATGGTGTGATGAAGAAGGCCATGAAGCCTCCAAAAACTTTGAATGGAGGTGAAGTCATGATGCATTTAGTTCTTTTTACATAATAATGTCTCAGTTATTTATGTTACAGTTACTTATAGTACCACGTTGTATTGTGCCTTTTCCATTCAACCAGTGGAGCATATCACAGCTGTCTCCAGAGCCCTGCCACTGCTCTGTCCGTCCAGCACTATGCCACCAAAGAAACTGGGCTCAAGCAGCCAGGCTCTTTTCCATGTCCTTTCGGTAAGATTGTTCATAACATATTCCTGTTTTTCATACATTTTATATTTAGTTTAGTTACTTTGAGATAAACTTTGATCATTTCCAAAGTTCCAGGGGAAGGGGAAGTGTTTTCTACAGTGTGCTTAATGTAGTACTGACTTCATTGGCTCTAGCTGTGCTGCAGTCAGCATTTGCAGTGCTGAATGCTAAGGGGATTTATTGTGACCATAGAATTTCTCTAATGTCCTCATCCAGGTCAAAGTTCTGTTTTTCTAATCTTCTTCATTTATTTGTGTCATCCAGACTTCTGAGGATCCTGATGGGTTCATGCGGCAGCGTGGCCTGTCTTCTCCTGTTCTGCTCGTTTCTGAGGACAACTGCATGGTCGCCGTTGGAAACACTCCAGTGAGCAGCTTCACCATGGACAGACTTAATGAGGGACTTCTCTACCTCATGGCATATTATTATGCCCTGCACATACCCAAAGTGCATTTCTACACTCCTGTCAGTACTGCAAACAGAGGTACACAACCATTCAGTCCACGAGCAGGATTTGACCCCCCACTACAAAGAAGCGATTGGTGAGTGGAAGTCCTTCCCTGAGTGAGTGAGCCCCTTTGTTTGTAGAAGCTTGTGTTTGATTTTCAAAGAAAAGTTCATCACATTCGTCACATTTGTTGTTGATGTTTTTTGGAATGTGGAAGTGGTCCGGTTTTGAATTAAATACAATATATTGAATGAAAAACTTTTGGTGTCTTGATTTAAGACAACTTCACTTATATTTGTTATACTGTTTTAAGGAATGATGTCTTATTTTAACTACATTTGTGCAGATTAAGGTGTCATTTCCTAAAGGTAATTTAGTAGATAGACTTAAATTCTAATTTTAAGTTACTTAATCTTAAATTAGTGGTTTTTCATTTCTAATTATTAATTGAAGGTTTTCTGTCATGTTTTAAGTTGCATTTTAGTCTTACAGAGCCAAGAATTTTGTGCCTATTTTAAGAATTCTTGTCAATGTCTGGAGTACATCTTCCAAATCACAACGGTTACAGCACCTCTGATTGACCCCACACCCCTGTGAATCACCCAGGAAGGGGAAGACCTTAACACACATGGAGGAGGCACATGTTAGCCCCAGTGGCCTAATGGATAAGGCACTGGCCTCCTAAGTGCACCTGTGTGAAAATGCATCTCAATGTTTTCCCTAAAGAAGCAAAGTCCACATGTCGGTGTGTCTCAGCAGCTCACTGTTCATGAGCACTATGCTGCACTGAACTGATATACACTCTAAAAACTGTAAGCAGGCTCTACTCAACGTCTTTGGTGAAACATTTTTACACTTAAAATATTAAGTAAACATGAAACTAATTATGTCACTTCTTTCATTATGAGTTAAGACTCCAATAAGTTCCATTAAACTCACAGTGATGTATCCAGACTTCATAGTAAAGCCTTTCTTCTTCATGCCTCCTCCCACCTTACCCATTAAGCACATGTGTTTGTTACCAGCAGCATGATTGTACCAACCAGTTCAGAGGGGAAGAAGAAGGAGCAACACCACATCAGGAAGGTCCTGCAAACCTGTGGCTACCCCAAGTGGGCACTCAGCAAAGCCACAAAAACAAGACCCCCCAACAACAAGAAGGAGTTCATCAAACATCAAATGATCAGTTAACCATACGCCTTACTAAACAGAAAAGTTTACAAATGATCCACTATTGTAGCTCTGTAGTAAGACGCATGAGCTCAGGACATTTTCAGCAGTACATTTGCTCTGTTCTAGTTCACCATTTTGTCTGGCTCTCTGCTTATGTTCTGCTTTGATTCCAAATACAAACATCCAAACATTTTCAATGTATATGCTGCACTAACCTCAAACATTCTGTTCAGAAATAAACAAATGCATTTTCATTTCACAGTCACACATGTAACCAACTTAACCTCATAACTTCATATAAGCGTACTTACTCTCTGGTTATGAGTCTAGCTTTAAGGTAACACAGACAACATGAAATTAGCGTCTGTTAGCAACATGCTATTACGTGTTTCTCTCACTTTGTGAACACTCGTAAAACATAAACACATCTAACAACACTGTCTGCAGTCACTTAAGATACTAACGGAACAGATCTGATCACTGACAGGTGAGCTGAATAACTCTGATGACCTGGTTACCATGGTAACTCTCAGTGGCTGGATATATGAGGCAGCAAGAGAACATTTGTGTGTGTGTGTGTGTGTGTCTTCAGCATTGAGCTGTGTGAGTGCTGCTATCAGGAAATCAGAGTTAAACAGTGAGAGCAGAAATCCCCCAGAGGGCTGGACCTGACTGCTGTCCTGATAAAGACATGAGCAGAGACATGAGGAGGACTGTCTGGAGGACACACAGAGTGGACATGGGTCACAGAGCGCTGCTGCTGTTTGTGTCTCTCTGGAGCTCCGGTAGGACTCTGCTTCCATGATGTCTTTATAAGAGCTGGGAGAAGAGTGTTTGTGAAGAGTGTGTGTGTGTGTTTATATTTGTTTTCTTCACTGACAATCTTATCACGGATAATGCTACTAAGGATCACAGTGGAATTAGTCTGATTGTTTTTAAAGTTGTTATTATAGCAGTTTATGTTCACTGTGTATGCAAGTCCACACTGGATGTTCCTTTTTTAGGATTAACATTTATGGAGCCCCGAAAGGGACATTTGCAGTTTATTTATTTATTTATTTATATTTCATGCTGTATTTATTTCATCCCTAATATGCAAATCTCCTCTTAAGATACAAATCATAAAGCACACAGTCCTTCTCTGGATAACTACAAACTTCACTACATCCAGTGGTTAAACAGATGAGGTGATGATCTGTTGCCAGAGACAGGTTGATCTGGACACACTTGTGTGAAACCAGCCTGTCCAGTTAGGATCAACACAGCAGGACAGGTAAATGGGACGGTCTGGCCTTCAAAGCACTTCCTGATTCTCGCTTAGGGTGCGAGGGGTCCCGGGTTCAAATCCCGGACGAGCCCTGACAGTTGATGTTGACTCTTTTCAGTTCCTCTATAACTACCACACAGCTTTACAAAGCTAACAAAGTGCTACTCAAACTCATCCCAATCCAGAGCAGTTGTTACACAAGCTGTGTCTCATTTCAGGGTCTGCATCCTTCGGAGGACGCAGCCTACGCAGTCTCAGGAGGCCGCGTCCTCCTGAGGATCCTCCGGAGGATCCTCAGCCGTTGGTAAATGGGACGGTCTGGCCTTCAAAGCACTTCCTGATTGTGGCGTGACGTCATAAATTTTGCCCCGGGAAAAACAAAAGCAGCGACAGCGACACAACACGGACTACACAACAAGCGGGACAACAGTGTGGATTTAGACATTTGGAATATTTTAATATATTTATTTGTTGTTGGAGGAAGAGGAGAGGCGGCTCCAGCGGCAGCAAAACCGGTGACGGCTCATTTTCTTCAGGCTGGGAGAGCGCAGTGGGGAGGTGACGGTAAGCTGCTGTTTAACCATATTATTGATCATAATTAATATACCAGTTACTGAGCAAACGCTAGATATATAACCAGTAGATAGACAAATATGATTAAATGTAATTTATATTTTATTCAATTGTAAGACTTGATACAGGGTCTGTTTGTAATTTTAATACTTTAAATAAATAGCTAAATGTGTAAGAACCCTGCAAATAACCCTGAAACCACTGCTTTAATGTGTCATTAAGCATCAGGTCTGTCACTGCACCAGAGAATTACTGCTGGGTGGAGGAGAGTGGGGCTCCCTGCAGGACCAGCTGTCTGTCCTGGAGGAGGTGTACTGACCATCATCACCTTTGGAGGGTGAGGATACATATTTTATAGCTTTTCATATTTTAAGCTGCGTTGGAAGCCGCTCTGTGGAAGTTATTATTTTTATTTTTGCCCTTTTTAAAAACATCTTTAGTAACATGGCAGCCGCCGATCGTCAGCTCTGCAAACCCTGATAGACGATGTGGTGGACAGAGGAGACAGACACCCCCCTCCCCCAGATGATGTCCCACTCACAGCCAGAGGACTCCAAGGTCTTCACCGTGGCATCATCCAGTCCAGCAGCACCAAGGACTCCTGCTCAGCCAAACATTTATATATATGTTCTTTGTGAATAGTATTTTCTGCTGATCTTTATAAATAATAAACTGTACATTTTCATAATGCCCACTGGTAAATAGTTAGAAACTCTCTCTCTCTTGTCAGGTTATTGCTCCTCACGTTTTATACTATACCACAGTAAACAGTCCAGAAACAACATTCAATCAAAACGTTTAGTTTACAGCGCCTCGTATCAACAGGACGTCATATAAAACTCTTTTTTTATAGCATTTTAAAAATCCCTCGAACTACTGCCCTTTACTTACATTTAAATGTGAATTCGGCACTCCTGCCGGTGCCGCTCGCTTGGTCCGTCATTTTACTGTTGAAAAAAATGGGCCCGCAAAGCATCTTGGGATATGTAAGGCCACGAAGGATGGTAGCGATGCATCCTCCGAATTCAGGCAAAAGGAGGACGCATTTGAAGGACCCTTCGAATGTTGGCGAGTTGTGACGTAAGCGGCCTTAAAATGCGCACTCCGAAGGATGCAGACCCTGAATTGAGACACAGCTATTGACATAAGAGGCTGGGAACAAAACCTCAGAATGAACTCCAAAGTAAAAAACCCAAATGTACAAAATGAAACCAAGGAAAAACACTAACCAAACCAAAATAAATCCAAAAAGAGAGGAACAGGAGGACGAACTGACAGGGAGGACATGACGGCAGGCAAACACAACACACAGGTACAAAGAACAATGATCCAAAGAGGACAAAGGGAGCACAGGACTTAAGAAGAGGAGGGAAACCGAGACACAGGTGGAAAAAATTAGGGAGGAGCAGGTAATCACAGAGGCGGGAAACAGAAGGAAGGTAAGGAAGAGACACATACAAAAGAGGTCAGGGCAGGAAGGATAGTAATACAATCAGGAAATAAGAATAACAAAAGGCAGGCAAGAAAAACCACAAACAGAGAACAGAAGTGACATCCACAACAGTCCCAGGTTAAAAGCTGTGATGAAGCACTAATATTGTCCCAAACACAGCAGAACTTCATAGAATTTAATGGCATTTATTTGTCAAGGACAGCAGACTGTCTCTTATCACTATTATAACCATTGATATGAAAAATATGTTGATGCTGTACATAAAGGTCTCCAAAAATATGATGGTATGTGAAGCAGCTTTGAAGGAGTCAGATTCTCTTAAATTAAGCCCTTTTTGTCAGCACAACAATGTCATTATCATCTTTTTCTAACCTGATAGCAAACAGTTTATTTACACAGCCAGCTGTTTTGGAACATCATTCATTTGGAGCTGTGTCTCTGTCCACCTGGTGAACGTAAGCCCAATATTCACTCTCCTTTGGTTCTATGTTTTTTTTTTTTGGTTTCTACATCTGCCTCTCTAGCTGCCAAATGTTCCATATGTACACCCGGCAGTTGCCAATGCTGTCTGTCAGCTCCTGCTGTTTGCTGCTGAGTAGGTAAAGGAGGGAGTTTAGAGCCAAGTCTCTGAAAGCAGCCGCCTCCTGTGGTTCAACATAACACGGTGAAATCAGCAAGAGTAGCAACAAGTCGTACACTGTTATTTTAAAAAATGTCTACCACAGCTGCTTGATGTGCGCGACCATTAGGTAAAAAATAAACTTAGCCTGTCAAACTTTGAAAATTGTTTCATGATGTTCAATCAGATAACTGATCCGCACATAAATAGTAGTGTTTTAATGGTACACTCCTTTTACCAAGGAGAAAGTGCTTCATTTTATAATTCAAAGGTAATTGACACTAAGTGAGAGGGAGCTCATGGTCCCAAACAGCACCATACTGTATGGTGGCTGGGACAGGTCTAGCAATCCAGATGTGTACAGCATAACTGCGAGCCTAAAACATACATGCAGACTGCATAAGAGTGGAATAAACAGATGATATACATTTACAGCCAGGTACTGTGACAGTGTTGTTACATCACTTTATACATTTATTCATTCATTCATATTTATACAAGATTTACAGAAATCACGAATCACGAGGGATGGTGTAGTCGGCCATGTTGGGAAGACCAGAAAGCACACAGCAGCTCAGCTCGCTGCGGCCGACGTTCATGTCACAGGCCTGAGACCACTCATTCGTCTCACTGTCATAGTACTCAACCTTAGAGGTTCTGCCCCCGACAACAAAGAGCCGGTCCTCAACTACTTCAATGCCAAAGTTGCAGCGGGGGGTCATCATGGAGGACACGTTGCGCCAGGTGTTGGTGTGAGGGTTGTAGACCTCAGCGGTCTGCAGACAGACTGTTCCATCGAAGCCACCAACCTTTGGAGTCAAAGATGAGAAGAAGATGCATCACTTATCAATTCAATTGTCATAAAAAACTAGCTGCTTTAAAGCGCTGATGAAAGCTGGTCACACATTTCTTTCATGCACTTACTGCATAAACATGGTTGTCGTATGCAATGACTCCTAGTCCTCTACACCGGCTGGTCATGGGAGAGATCAGGGTCCACTGGTTGGTCTCTGGGTTGTAGCACTCTGCTGTTTGCAGGTACTCATTCCCGTCAAATCCACCACATATGTAGATCTGAATACAAAAAGGGGGGGGACAATAAGAAATGGTCATTTTTGTTGGCTCAAACTGGCAGCAGTGTTTTGTAAACAGATCTTTCTGTTCTCTGGTATGTTCCACTGTGTTCCACCCACCTTGCTGTTGAGTGCTGTGCAGCTGGCGTCGCTCCTCTGCTCATGCATGGGTGCAATTTGAAGCCACTGGTTGGTTTCTGGCTGGTAGAACTCAGCACTGCTGAGATGTGTGTGCTCACCATAGCCTCCCATGGCGTAGATGCACCCGTTCAGCACAGTCACGCTCACATAACTGCAGCGATAGTGCATCGGTGCCACCTCTTGCCATGTTCGTGTGCTCAGGTCAAACCTGCACACACTATTCATGGCTTTGGACACCTGGTCAAAGCCACCAACACAGTAGACATACCCACCGAGGTAGGCTGCACCATGACAGGCACGAAGAGGCTCAGAAAGGTTTGTAATGTTCATCCAGTGATTTGCACGGACGTCAAATGCCTCGATTACATTAGTTAGATCCATGCTGCTGTTCAAGCCTCCAATGGCCAATAGGATGGCAGAAGGCAGACGAGGCCGACCGAGGATTCTGTCTTTGCATTCGATGACCTCAGAGGCCATGGCCTGGCACCTCAAGTTGTCCGTCACCAGCTTATTGGACAGCACATGACTCTGTATGTACTCTGTAGGCATCATGCTCAGCCTGACCTACAACAATACAGAAAATAAAGAGGATATAACTTAACAGTCTGTGTCAGAATAAATAAAAATACATAAACAACCATGGTTCCTAATAAAGAACATCACAATAAATACAACAAGTAAAACAATAAAATAATGGTCAGTTATTTGAAATGCTATTAGCAACCGGAACAAAGGAGGTCTTCATTCTCTTTGTTCTACATCGTGGCAGTCAGTCAGATAGACTGAGCCCTCTTTGAAGTCTTATCTTTAATATATTTTTTCATTCCTCTCATTACTCTCCTCCCTTCATCTGTCATAGTATCATTATCAGCTTATTGATTGTCTGAGTTGCATTAACCTGCACACAAAGCTTATGCAAATAGCCAGCATTACATGTATATGCTCCTTATTAGTTTATGTACTTGTACTGATAATAATAAATGATTATAAATGCTTGTGCCAGCGACCAGCTTTAACAGGAGGTTTTTGTTTTCTTATATTTTCATTTCTTGCTCTTTCATAGGTAGGTAGGAAGAAATCCGGTACACGTGTTTCTGTTCGCAGCAGGTTCAGCTGCAGGCAGAGCAGAGAGACCCACAGCACTCTGCGTCTGACCGTGCGCAAAAGCTGCCAAAGGTCCTGTCATGGTTTACAGAGCGGGATGTAAATAGCATATTTCAATAGAAAAATAAAATAAAAACACGGACATCAGTAACTTTAGCTTAACCTAGCGTAGTCATAAAGTTCAGTCTATCCTACTAGCATGTAATGAGCAAAGGACAAAGCAACACACGTTCTCTGTCCGACGGTGTGTGTCTGTGTGTGTTTGTCTGTGCATGCGTCTGTGTGTGTACGCACATCGGGCCTCTGCACAGACAGCAGCGCAGAGAGAAATGACATGCTGCCGTGCAGATATCACTCAGGTAGTCTGTGGTGCTTTCTATTATCACTCATCAGAACAGATGATATTGCACCTTCTGGCCTATAAAAGGGTAAAGGATGGCTGTACTGACCATCATCATGACATCTAATAACTGATAACCCTCTATTGGTTGGCTTCAGTCACTGTCTTGAAATAGATTAACCTATAAAGGGAAAATTATAATGTATAATATAAAGTACCTTTGGCAAGAGAAGATCTGCGTATCCTTCTCGTTCCTGAGGTTCATGTGTGATCCACCGAATGATGGCCTCAAACACAGCTGCCTCCTGTCTCACATTGAGGTTGTCATAGCTGATGATGTCACTGACATCCTGGGCCGAGAGCTGCAGGAACTCTTCACCGAAAGCCACTTCCTCAAAGTGACTGAGGACATAGTGGAAAGCCTTGAGGTGCAGTTCAGGGGCGTGGTAGGTTTTTGTGAACTGCCAGATGCCGATGCAGTTGTCTGGGCAGAGCGTCTTTTCAAAAAAGTTGCAGCATATTTGCACCAGCTTCACTATATTGAGGTAATCAGCTGCCATGAAAAGCCTCCGTGCATTGGACTCTGTCACGTTAACAGAGCCGGTGTATGCAAACTCAATGATGAGCTCCATCATGTCTGAGGATAGGTCAGGAATAATGTAGACTGTCTTGTCAGGTTCAGACCAGCGTGTGAAGAGAGCTCTGAAAGACACAGAAAAAGTTCCACAACATTATACACCACTGATGCATTTCAGTTTTTAAAACAGATACTAAAATGAGTCACTAAGTCACTGGTGGATTTATGGGTAACTTTATTCAACAGTCTAGTTAAAGGTCTAAATCTGCTTGCTGTAACATTATCTAATTCACTTATGACTTCTAAACTATACATCAAGTTTAAGTTTAAGATAAAATAAGTTTGAGCCTATAGAGGGAGAAATCACTATTAGATGCTTTAATGTCAACATGTCAAACATGTCCTATCATCCAAGTCCCACCTGGGGCCAGCAGATTAACACACACTTGTTCACCGGTTGTTTTTGTCATGTTCAAACATTAAGGACTGCTGCTGCTTTCTTTATGAGGTCAGGCTGACAACATTTTCCCAGCAGTTGACTAGTCATCACAACAATATCAGCAAACACACTGAAACACTGTGAGCTATAAAAACGAGACTGCGGTGAATAATCTCCAACACTCACATCATGAACTACAACAAATCCTTGTTTTTCTCTCCCTATGTAAAGGTTACTAACACATTCATTTAAAATTGAGATAATCAGTTCACCTGAAGTAAGGGCTGCAGTTCGCCAAGATGACTTTGTGGATATTAAAGTCAACCTCCTCCACTCTGATGACAGCATCACAGAAAAGCTCCTGGTGAAGGAGATCCTTGTAAACTAATTCCCCGTCTTTTTGAGTCATGTTGACTTTGCAGACTTTATATTTTCTCTGTGTTTGTTGCCTGTCTCCTCTCAGTATGTAACAGAAGTTCAAAGACACACTGTGACTGAAACTCTTGTCATCAAAGCACTTCACATCACCATGGAGACATGTTAACATGTTGACATTGCATTTGTGTTTTTAGTTGATTAGTTTGATTGCTGTTGCTAGGCAACAGTCAAACTATTGTTCTTCACCCTCTTTCTTCTTTTTTTTCTTCCGTACGTTTTTTGGTGCAGCGTAACTTCAGCATACATTCACCAATTTCAGCCATTCAACTATCAAAATGTTCATCTCACAGAGGACATTCCAGACCAACTTCAAGTTTTTTTCAAAAAATTATGATTTTGTCAAATATTAAGCATCTTCTGCATCATTTTTAACATGGGAATCTATGGAGGAGCCTTCAAAACCACCTTCAACTTTGACATGTAACTGGTTCCACATGCTTTCAGCTACAGACACCGTTCAAACATTCTGTTCAGCCCTTCAAGGTCTATTAAACCAGTATTCAGATTTGTTCAAATATGTTTTGTTTTCAAAATATTAATAAAACAAATTCAAAAGCCATTTAACATTGAAGTCTATGAGAGAGCCCTTCAACGAGGGTCATCTGCCAAATGTATCTCCTCCTACAAATTTTAAGCTACAGACTCCATTTTAGTCTTAAAACACTCATTAGATGCTGCTCTATCAAACTTGTATTCAGAATTTTCAAATTCTGAATCCTTTCCGCACGCCAGGCTCTCAAAGTTGGAGTGGTTTTTGAGGTCTCCTCTGAGTTTAACATTAGTGTGTATTGCGTGGAATGATCAAAGGCAGAGTGGATGATGTCATCACTTCGAGTGGAGGGAGGTTGAGGAGATGCCTAAAAAAATCTCTCTAACCTGCGCTTAGACCTGCACCGTCCATCTAACTGGGATAAATTTTATATCAGTTTGAAGGAACACTCGTTAGCTTTCTGATGGTGTGACTCTTTAAACTGAACACCAAACTGTTTTGCCTGTAGATCCAGCTGTTTGGGGAGAGTGCCGGTCATTCTTCCATTAAGACATCATGTAAAACCAAAAACAGAGAAGCAGAGCAGCCATATTGTGTAACTCGCCACCATCTCCACATCTTTGACATCATACACATAAAAATTATACTGTGTGTAGAGCAACTTCTTGTGATTCTGACGGTGTCCTTATTTTTGGTCTGAAGGCTTCAGTTTGGACAAAAAGGGAAGTTGTTCGGAGGGTGCAACCCCCATTAAAATACATAGAATCTGCCCTGACAGGAGTAAAAGCAGTTTAATCGTCACCTGTGTCTCCAACTTACACACACGGGCAGGCAGGGCCGTTACCATGGTGACAGGCTGACACACAGAGGCATACAAAGCAGCCATATTTGTAGTCTTTATCAGACTTTAAGCACTATATCTGTCATATTGATCATCCTTCAGCTGTATACTACTTTTCCACATTCAAATCACACAGCCTGTGCTTCTTATAGTCTTATGGTATTATTCCAGCCTCATATGGCAGCCTTTCATATGGTATATTCACAGGCTATTCTTTAAGGTCATGACTTCATACTGTTCTTGTCTTCAGCTGTTTCTCTTTCATATCTTCATAATATTAAAACATTTTCTACTTTTCCAAATAAGAGCTTAATTTTTTTTAATTCTTAACCATGTTTCAGCAAATTAAGTTCAGATTAACATTCAGTTGATAAACATTCAGGTTGCCATGGATACAGGAAAACATTCACAGGCACCTACAGAGGATCTATACTCTGCTTATTGATCAGACTGTCAACACAACTGTCATATTGATCATTCTTCAGCTGTCTGTTATTTTTCCACATTCAAATCACACAGCCTGTGCTTCTTATAAGCTTAAGATATTATTCTAGCCTCAGATCCTTCATATGGTATATTTCCAGGCTATTCTTTATGGCTTCATACTGTTCTTGTCTTTAGCAGTTTCTCTTTCATAGCTTCCTAATGTTCAAAGGTTTTCTTTCTTTTCAAAATAAAAGAGCTTTATTCTTGCAGATTGGTCAGCGTGTTTCAGCAAATCAAATTCAGATTGCAGATTCTCACGGAGACAGGCAAACATACACAGGCACATACAGAGGACATCTATCCTGTTTATTGATCAGACTGTAAACATTATATCTGTCATATTGTTCATCATTCAGGTGTTGCCTTTCCACATTATATGGTATGG
This sequence comes from Parambassis ranga, assembly GCF_900634625.1. Classification (NCBI taxonomy): domain Eukaryota; kingdom Metazoa; phylum Chordata; class Actinopteri; family Ambassidae; genus Parambassis; species Parambassis ranga. The sequence goes on along the minus strand of NW_021144808.1, from coordinate 268,680 downwards.
TATGGTATTATTCCAGACTCAGACCTTTCATATGGTATATATTCAGACTATTCTTTGACTGCAATGTTTCCCCATCATTATATCAGGTAGGTCAGAGGAAAGATGTGCATACACACAGACACATGCGCAGACACACACAGACAGGTGTGCACACATACTATACGTATACTACTACTATACTAGAACATACCGAACAGAACACTAACCCTAACCCTAACCCGAACTGGAATTTTTTCTTGAACCATCCCAACCCTAATGGGGCCTGCTACAGGCCAAAAGACAGGACAGATTCAATCAAGTGACTCTGTTCTGTGAAGTATGCTGACTTTTCACACTGCTCACATGTTATATGTTGATCAACAGCGTTACAAGGCAGTCAATGTGCTGAAATAAGAACAGCAGGTTTTCTGGTTCATTGTATGTGCACGGAGCACTGTGCAAGATTTTTGATGCTAAAGCGCAGTAAAGCAACATTTTGTTGTATCTACAATAAATGTGTTGATGATAGCACACCTTGAGTTTGGACAGTGTACAAACAACAGATCTATACTCAGTACCATACAGACTTTCAGGAGACATGGTCAGCAAAGTCCCACAACGTTCACATCCTGTCAATTTCCATTTCCTTGATCCATATGGTCCTAGTTCCGTGATATGACAACAAAAAAACACATAAAAGTAGTTAAATATGGCAATGCATACAAACACATTTAAAAGTTAAAATATTATTAAAACATTACTATCTTACTAATTACTAACCACTTCAACCACAGTTCAAGATGCAGGCGAGCAATTCGCCAGGTAGCAGAGTCTGAAGGCAGGCTGTCACTGTTGTATTTCTGCTTCTGAGCTCACTGGTTTGTTCCTGTTTCCTGGTGATAACCTGTTAAAAGAATAAAAGTTATTTATTTTATTTAACCTTTACTTACCCAGGAAAATATCAATTAAGATCAATAATGTCTTCAAGGATGTCCTATTCAAGATGTGGAGCAGCACAGACCAAAATTAAAACAGTCATCAATACACCAGTGGTTTGTTATTATTTAATACTTTGACTGTGGCTATAAATTAAATTAAATTAAATTAAGAAATCTTTATTAGTCGCACAATGGGGAAACTGCTTAAGGCTATGCAGGCTATGCAGGCTTGCCCAAGGTGACCAGGGAGGAGTTGGGATCGAACCACCAACCTTCTGGTTATTGGACAACCCTGCTATACCACCGAGCAACTGCTGCCCAAAAACTGATAGGAATGGTTGCTATTCACAATACTAATTGAATGGTAACATGTAGTGTGAAAACCTATACAACGTACTGAGCGCGAGAGGCCAGTCTGGGAAGACTGGTGTCCTAGCAACCAGGGATGAGCACAAATAGGACTGACAGCCGGCATTTCATCGCATTCCTTGGAACGGTCAACAAGCAGAAGGTATTTACTGTACGCAGCATATAATTGGCCATTGACAATACGCTACATAGATATGTGTGGCGGTATAGCACATATATTATGGTGAAAATACTTGTTTTATATTCCCTAATACTGAAACTGGAAAGCCGAGAGGTCGCCGGTGAACTCTGGCATCTGACATCTTAATCATAGTAGTTCCGTTAGTCGTTAACTGCAGTAAAAAACATACAAACACAAAGCCTGCTTACCCGTTAGAAACTTTAGCAAACTTTCTTCAGAAGTCTTCAGTTACACAGTGCTCCCCATATGTATTTACATCCGGAACTCCTGGCTTCTTCTGTTGAATGGGAGGTGACAAAACAGCTTAAAAGCCGTACGGCGCCTCCTGCTGTAGTTAAATGTTAATGCTTTAAAAAACGAGGAAATGATGAAAAAAATTACTACTTTATGTAGTTAGTGTCTGAATTGCAAATCACAGCATGTGTCCATGCTAACATTGATTTGTCTTTTCTGTGTTTTCAGAATGGCTATGTCAAAGAAGCCCTTCCAACCACTGGAGACAACAAAATGCAAAATAATTGCAATTAAAGAAAAAAAAATTGGCTAAATGGACAATTGAAGATGGAGAACTAAATGTGACCCAAGTTTTTACAAATATAAAAAAAAAATGTTCTCTTTGACGATTTGGCCTCCAAAATTAAAATGGGTAAAAGCTATGTGATCAAAAATTTAGTGACCAGCACAAGTTCACCCAACACATTGGCATTGGCACAAAAGCCAATGGAGACATCGCCATCTTAAGCCTCCAGCACACAGAGTTTGTTGTTCCTCGGGCAGTGTGGACTAAAGACCTGCCCAAGGAACTGGAAGAGTTCCCAAAAACTCTTTTAATTTTCTTTGGCAATGGGAAGGTACCAAGGGTGGAATGAAATCCTTCATACTCTCCACCCTCTGTACCTTTCCATTGCTGTTGGACTTTCCCCCAACCCACTTCTTTTTCCCCCCAATTAATTAACATAATAACTACATAATAATTACAAACATAATTTGTATATAGTTTCTGTTAATAATAAAAGTGGGGACCTTGGGTGTCTCCTTCAGCCACAGACTTTTGTCCAGACAGGGGTCAGACTGTATAACATCAGTCCATCTGTACTCTAACCTCTGTACTTTATCACCATGTTTACACCCAGTGACACTGATGGGGAAACAGTACAGTGTTTTTTCTCTTAGTGCAATAACATCCTCACCTACAGTGTAATACTCAGAGATTTTCATGATATCATAACAGGACATAATACATCTCTGTACATTTCTCATCTGTATATCTGCATATCTTATGGTTGCTCTGTCCATAGTCTTTATTTCTACTTTATCTATTGTTGCTGCTCAGGACCTTGTTTTCATGCTGCTGTAATGGAATGGAAGGAACGCTGACAACCAACGTAGGTCATAGCAGCAGTCACCTGGTGCGGTCATGTATCAGCTGGGGTGTGACGCAGTGGCTCCGTCAGTAACTATGGGCAGTGTGTACGCACCCAGACACACATCATTGGAAACCAGCTTTAATGAGAGGTGAGGGTTGCAAAAGTCCAAACAAGAGCCTGTTGACAGAAAACTCTAAAGGAGAAGGTTGCCATGCCTCATTCCTGTAGTTTGTTTCATCTCCACCGGAGATGAGACCCACCACAGTTGTGTCGTCCGCAAACTTCACAAAGATGTTGGAGTTGTGTGTTGGCGTGCAGTCATGGGTCAGCAGAGTGAAGAGGAGGGGGCTCAGCACACATCCTTGGGGAGCCCCGGTGTTCATTATGATGGTGCTGGATGTGTTTCTGCCGACCCGCACTGTCTGAGGTCTCCCGGTGAGGAAGTCCAGCAGCCAGTTGCACAGCAAGGAGTTCAGCCCCAGCTGGTCCAGTTTGTTGATGAGCTGCTGTGGGATTGTATTCAGACTTAAAATTACGCATAATTATGAGCGTTGGTGCTTGAGCGACAGACGGTTGCCATATCACAGCACAAATTGCCTGCTTCCACGGATCGCCCGCCCCCCTAAACTCGTGCAAATGGAACAGACAACAGGTGGAAATGAGAGGCAGTTATCAAGACAGCCCCTATAAAGGAGGTATTTGTTATAATACTTTAATAAATTATGTCTTCAGCTACTTTTATACTCATTATTAATCCCAGATTAAGGTGTCATTTAGGAGAGAGATTTAAATTCTGTTTTTATGTAACTTCTCCTTCTGATACACTCTGATAGTTATTCAGTTACAACATGCTGACTGGAAATCTGCAAAGTGAGCCCTGAGTTTTTAGAGAAAGTAGAAAGAACACCAGTATTACTGTCCAAACAAAAGGTTCCACTGAGATTTGAACTCAGATCGCTGGAGTCAAAGTCAGGGCCGGTTCTAGACAGGCATGTATGAGGGGGCAGTCAGAAATGTGAAGGGGACATCATGTGTACACTTCATGTTAAAGCACTTTTTTCCTCTGGTCTTATAGTGACAGTATTTTCCTTGCTGAGTTGGGTTGTTAGCTGTGTCAAAAGCCTGGAGAAGTGGATTGCACTTTGTCAGGCCTTTATCTTCAGACCTACCCAACTTGTGAGTCCCACCTGAAGACTAAGCTTCTGCTGGTATAGCACTGAGGCACGCAATCCCCCTGACCACTATAAGGTGGATCCCTCAGGGGAAAACTGAAACATAAACATTGAATAAATAAAATATCCTTAATCCAGATTTTAGTCATCAACAACATAACATTTATCTGGATGGTCTCATTCTCAAAAACATGTAATCTAAGGTAAGTTTAAGTTTACAAAACACAAAGGTAGTCTTATGAATAAAAGTAACACTAAAATAAATAAAGCACAGCAGATAGGCTATAGATCATGTGATGTTTTCTCTTTTTTATTATTTGTTCGTTTTATTTGTATTTTTTTTAAAGCACTCTACTCCTGTCCACTTTACAACCACAGTCTCAAAGCAAAGTTTCCCTTTGCAAAAACGTTCACATAAAATGGATGCATTGTAGTGTCTGTCCTGCTAGAGCTGGAGTGGAAATTAAGTAAGCTGGCTTTGTAGAAACTGCAGTGGTGATCTGAAACAGAACGGTGTAGAACTACAGTGTGAGGCGGGGCTTTAGTAGGGCTCTGTCAGACAGCGGTCATTTGTCTTCAGTCACATTCAGCGGACATGGACACGTCTCTGTGCTTGTTGCAGAGCTGGGAGCATGCTCCACGAGAACAAAGAACTTTCTCCTCGCTCCCGAGGTGGCAAGAACAAGAACAAAGTTCATTTCGGTGCGGAGTATTCACACTCCCCGAGATGCGTGTGTGCAGCTTCTTTCCTCTCCGTAACCACACTGAAACCTGTCACTACACCGTTAGACTACGTGCTGACTCATTTGCATACGGACGCTGATTGGATGTTTACTCAGGTGTGTGTGTGTGTGTGCGCTGCAGCCTGTGAATACACACAGCGGACGGACAGAAGCTAATAAAAAGTGCCCCTTCTTGTCGGATTTTTCCGCTACCGATGATTTTATCAATGCACAATATATTAAATTTGTGAAGTATATTACATATGCTTTCTCAACGTCTAAAAATTTCATTTGAGGGGGCAAGACATTTATTTGAGGGGGCACTGCCCCCTCTTGCCCCTGCCTAGAACCGGCCTCGGTCAAAGTCCAGAGTGCTAACCATTACACCATGGAACCTGCTTCTCATGGGTCTTCTTCTCCTCCTCTACCCGGCCGACTGTCAGCAGTTTGACATTGGTAAAGATATGAACAAAGATTTCTTCTAACTGTGTCAACAAAGATCAAACACTTTGCATATCACTGTCCTCCATGAGGAGACTGTCCTCCATGTCTAGATAAGGCTTGCTGATTTCACACAAGTGTGACTGACTTGTTACATTGTGTAAGTGTTCCCTTTATACCCCAGTGAAGCCGGGCATACACTGTGTGTATTTTGGTCCGATTTTGACCCGAATTGTGAGTCGTGCGATTTTTTTGGGTCGGGCCGAATTTCAGCTTTGTCGTGCGTCTTTAATTGCACAGTGTACTTGGGCTCACGAGGCGGTTAACGTCGCATGAATGGCGATCGGCTGATCGGTTGAATTTCTGACATGTTTAATATTTTTGTCGCCCCTCATGAGAGAATCGCACAGTTTAAGCAGAGATACGGCCCGAAGTCTGTGTTTTCTCCCACTGTGTATGCATTTGCTGAACATGCTTGACGTTACTGCACCTGCACGAAATTGTTTCAGATGATAACAAACATGGTTATCATGGTTCAGGGTTTCGTACTGTGTGAGTTTGTGTTAAACACAGACTTCCCCAAAATCACAGTGTATTGGAGGCTTAATTGTTCACTTAAAAGAAATGTATTTTGTATTTTGTATTTTAACATGGTGGCACCCACACAGCGTTGGGCAGGATTGATGGAGGCTGTATTTGATGAGCTGTGGCAGCAACAAGCAGCACAGATTGTGACTGACTTTTTCCTTTGAAACAGCAACAGCTCCAGATTCAACATGTTTAGTTTCTGGTTCAATGTGATCACCTGAGCAACTTAAGTCACGTGTAGCGTGAGCAGTGACGTCGCAGCCGGCCATTGCACTGTACAGTGTGAGCACATACATCGTGAGCTTTGACTTGACATCGCATGCGTTTTATTCGTACTGTGTGAGTTGGTGTTAAACACAGACTTCCCTAAAATCGCACAGTGTATTGGAGGCTTAATTGTTCATTGCTTAAAAGAAATGTATTTTGCCCACTTACGAGTATTAATTAAGAAATTAAGTACACTTAATATTTTCTATTTTTTGGAGTAATCAGAATATGACAGAATTGACCTGGTAGTCTTTTACGAGTTCCTCTGACATCTCGTCTGCTTTCTACTTGTTCCTGTTCAAAAGAACAATTGAACTACTGTGAATTTCACAGATGCAAAACAAAACAAGTTACCTGTGTGCAAAAGCTGAAAAGAATGTTTTTACTTAGCTTTGACAGGCCTGCTTTAAATGCATGTAATACTGCTGAGTGTTTGTGTTTTTAAAATGACACAGAGTGATCCTGTGTGGTCTCCGCCCCCCTGAAGGAGCAGTAGCAGCAGCTGTACTGACAACTTGTCATATGTTTTATAAGCCGTCCTGACATTAGGCTGTGATGTCCACAAAAACTGCATATGGAAAGTGTGGAAGTACGATTTCTTACTAGGTGTTTTGGACTTGTGCTGGTAAATGAACTGAGCCCTGGGTGCCTGGGTGTGTGTGTGTGTGCGCATCGGGCCGCTGTGCGCAGAGAGCTGCAGTCAATTTTAAAAACACCACCATGTAGACCAGGGGTTCTCAATGTTTTGATAGCTGAGGGCCAATTTATGAACCCGACACTGGACTGAGGGCCGCCAATGAAAAAAAGAAAAGAAATTACACTCGTAATCATTTTAATGACCCAGGACATGGAATACGATGGAAGGCTACTCCATTGATGCCAGACCTTGCAGAGTATCAGCATCAGAACGATGCAATGTTGTTTTTACTCTAATATTTAAGAGTATGTGTTATTTACCTTAATTTTATCTTAGTTTTATCTTATTTCATGTTAATTATTATTATATGTTCTTTGTATGCACCAATCACTAAGGCAAATTCCTAGTAATGTGAATCCCCTTCACTTACATGGCAATAAACACGATTCTGATTGTGATTATTAATACATGCAAAGCAGTCAGGAAAAACCCTGCAGTATTCAAGGTAAAATAAAGAGTTTCACTCTATTGCACAAAGGTGACTTTATCGTTTTTTATGGAAGTTCGGAACCAGAGTCCACATATGTGGACATCATTTTTCTCTAAAAGTACATCATATCAAAAGATGATGCTTAGTTTTTATTCTAATTAGGTTCCAATTAGCCCAAATAGCAAAGAGAAATAAAAAATGCATGTAAAAAAACAGCTTGGGCCTTAGTTCAAATGTTGCGTATATCATTGTCAATGTTAATAAACTTACTGTTTCACTAATTAGGTCTTTGATAGAGCCACAGGAGACTGCTGAATCTTCCCGCTTGACAGAAAGGCTTCCTCTGTTGCTGCTGCTGAAATTAGGGCTTCTTCTTTTTTTATTACCCAATAACGGCTGTTTTGTTTCAGGCGCAGTTTTTGAATACATTCCATTTCCGGGTGGGAGGAAACTTAAATGCATCACGTTTCTTATTTAATTGAGTCACTTTCAGTCAACACAAGAGAATCTAGCACATTTAACAATGTGTGCAAATACATGGAGATTACTTGTGTGTTATGTTAACAGAGGAAATATGAATGATTTGTGTTGGATATACTAGTATTGTTTCTGTAGATTCAAAGACCCAGTGTTTCCATTTTTTTCAGTGTGGAGTAATACCAGAAGGTCCCACCACATACAGGACATGTAAGCATCTGCTTAGGCTTTGTCATCTGAAAGAAAAAGGGGTTCAAGATTCATTCCGCATAATATATCATATAGCTCTGGTTCTACTTGATGCCTGTTGACGTCAAAGAAAAACTGGGAGAAAGGTTGCAATCTGAAATTAATGCAGCAATGCAGGTGGCCTAGATTGAATCCTTTGACTTTTTCTGCTACAGAAAAGTTTTTCAGCTGTAATTTTACAGCTACAGATCCTGCAGAATCAAATCACTGAAGCTGTATAAAAGTACATGCATCAACACTGGTAATATGAGCTGTTTTGACCTGCACAGGGATCTATGCTAAGCTATTAGCATGAAGAAGAACCTAGCTTAACTTACAGTTGCTGGAGCTCTCTCAGAATGGTCTGCTCTCTCCCTCTGTCTGCAGCAGAATGAGCTGCTGCACTGTCTTTCCCTCCACCTGGCCCCTCCCTCTCCCCCGGCCAGATGTCCTGCCTGTCCCCTTTGAGAGGGGGGCCTGTCTGCACTGTGGGACTCTCTGTCCTCTGGGTCCTACAGAGACCCTGTAGGGATCCAAACATGATTTCCAGCACTAACTCAGCAATTCTGTGACACACCTCAGGCCTCCTTCCAATGAAGAAACATTCTCTTCTTCTAGGAATGTCAGGCTGATATTTGACTATGTTGTTCAACTCCCACCACTGAGTGACAAAATGTTTGTTCCAGCTCATTAGCCACTTGCTAAAGCTAAGTAGCTAACTGAGTGGCACACATGTCCAGGGCCCAGAGCTAATGTTCTGAGCCAATTTTAGAGGTTTGGCCATTCTGTGTCTGAATGGCACAGGCTTGAATGTGGAAAAGCCAAACCTGATTTACCGTATTTCCAGCAATTTCTCAGCAATACTTTGACACACAGGCACCAAATTCACAGGACTCAATCGCAGGAAGGCCTTATACATGTGTGCCAAGTTTGAAGGATTTTTTTAGGCCTGAATATCACCTAACTTGCTGCTGATGAGTCTGTGGTTGCCAGTGCCATTTTGTTTGCTGTTGTGTGCTGGGGCAGCAGACTGAAAGCAGTGGACACAAACAGACTCAATAAACTGATCAGAAGGACATGATGGTCTGCTGTGGGTCATGTCTTTGTTCTGCACATGTACAGCTAACATCTCCAGTGTTACACAAACACATCATGTGCTGCTTGACTTGTTCCATTCATGGTAGGAAAGCATGTGGAAGTCACACATGTCAAATCTGTGCTAGCCTCCCTTCATTCAGCCCATATGAAGACAAAGAGTCTGCAGGTCCAGGAAGTTATAATTAACTATCATTAAATAACAAGAACTTATGATGCAGCCAGCACATTTATACCATGAAGACCCCTTTAAAAGAATAAACCTCAAAAACCGGTGTTTTCATCAAAAAGTGACTGTGGCCCCACAGTGAGTCCAGGGGCTTATTTCTGCCTCAAAAGGACTTGATTTCACTCTGGTCTGTGATATTTAACAGATTATTGTTGAATCCAGGAACACTTCAGACCGGTGCTGTAGGTGGACTGACTTGCAGCCACCCTTTGAAATATCTTAGAAATAAAGGTGAGGTTGGAGATCACAGCAGTTCAGAAGCCTGTGGTACTTAATCTGTTGCCAGAGACAGGTTGATCTGGCCACAGTGTGAAATCAGCCTGTCTAGTGTAGGGTGAAAGAATTGATTCTGCAGTGTGTGTTCAGATATAGAGGAGTGTGCCCCTAACATGAAGTATTCATGTTTAAATGTGTTTATCACTTAATAATGTGATTTTCATAAGTGTTTATGTGTTAGGAAGTTTTATAGAAAATCAAAGTAATTTGAGGATACTGAATGTATTAAGAAGTAATTTCATAGTGTGTCATATAACTTTGTTTTCTGCAGTTCAGGCTGTGGCAGATGAGATCAGTTGTTTTTCTGCTCTCTGGAGCTCCGCTTGGTACGAGATGGTCATAAATTCAGACTAAGGACAGCAGCACCTCTGACCTGATAAAAGCCAGATTCTATTCTATTCTAATGTCAGTATTGGAATGGCAATGTAATTTACATCCTTTATCCACTGTACTGTAGGCTATGTAGATTTAATGATATATATTCTGAAAAAATAGATGGAATTTGACACAGTTTGTTTCAGTGTGCTGGGTGTAATACTTTATCATGTGCTGCTTTTAGGTGGAGAAGGCGTCCAAAGCTTGCGGGTCGTTGTGCATGTGGGTCATAGCTATGGATCTTTACTCCAAAGAAAAAGAAAACGTGGTTAAAGCACAGGTCAGTCATAAAGAGTGCAGTTTATTATTACTGATACACATGCACATTTGCAATATTTCTTCACAGTCTGCTGTCTGTTCCTTTGTCACTTTGGCTATTCATCTGCCATGCACCGCTCTGTGTGACTGGTCTGCATACTCTTCTCCCGCTACCCTTACCTACGCAGGCAGAGCTGGATACAACCAAGAAAACACTAAGGGACAAGCAACAACAACTTAAGGAGATGGAGGATCAGATGAAGGACCTACAGGACCAGTTGGACAGCAGCATAAATGAGAAGGAAGATTTGGGTGAGGGCCATGTTTTAATGCTGTTACGTTGATATGATAAACCATACCTGGATGCAGTTCTAAAATCAGTTGATGCTTTAAAAATAGAACTTGTCTAAACTCTGTTCATTAAAATGTCTTTTTTCCTTCCTCATAGTTAGCAAAATGGCTCTGACACAGGCTCGACTGGACAGAGCAGGGAAACTGACTTCTGCTCTGGGGGACAGCAGATACGCTGGGGAAAAAATGTTGCAAATCTTGAGCAGGACATCAACAGTGTTGTGGGAAATGTATGCATTGCAGCTGCCTGCATTGCCTACTATGGAGCCTTCACTTCCCACCATAGACAGCTGGTAGGTACAGTGTGATGGGATGGTTTAAAACCTTTAGGGCCTCTGTGATAAAGTGTGCAGCTGGTATGGCCAATGTGAGCCTGGTCTAGAGTTTTTTTTTTTTTAGAAACATATTGTGAAAAAGCAGTAACAGCTAATACCATATACCCTGTTTACTCTTGTTCCCCAGTGGATTAAGCAGTGTCAGAAGCTAAACATACCCATCAGTTCCCCCTTCAGCCTGATCGACTTTCTGAGTGATCCATATGACATCCTCCAGTGGAACACTGAAGGGTTGCCCTGTGACACTGTATCTACAGAGAATGCAATCCTGGTAACCAAAGACCGTCGCTGGCCTCTTATGATCGACCCACAGGATCAGGTGGCGTAAATTAATTCAGAGGACATATGTATTCTATGAAAATAGAACCTCCTTTCAGACACAGTCAGAGACAAAGTCACAGACTGGCCCCCGCCCCAGCATACCTAACGCAACAATACCAAGCTTCCCTTCATACAGTAGAAAGGACACCAACCAGCTCGTTCAGCATTGCAAATTTGCACTAAATTAAGATATTTTCACTGCTTCTTTATTGTGTTTCCATGTCTGATCATGTTTCCTTGAATGCTGTAGGTAATACACTTGGCATCAGCAAGTGTGCACCAGAGACAGTTAGGTCACTATGGAGTCTTGGAATTCACATTCAACAAACCTTTGCTCACAAAATCCCAAACGGCTATCAACTATAATAGGTATTTATGTGCTTTCCAAGAAGCACACGTTTGGAATAAAAACAGTATCGCACACAAGAACCTTTGTGAATCCTTCTGCCATTGAAGCTACATATTGGGCAGTATAATGAACGCCTGGCATCAAACCATGTTTCTGCAGACATTAAATCACCTGCCAGCTACACCTGTGTGCAATGCCCTTTTGTTCAACACCAGCCAGGAGAGCAAAAGGACCCTGTGAATGCAAGGGTTTACTCCAGTGTTTATTCAAACCAGGGGTTGCATGGTGACTGTAACGGCCGAATAAGTCTGAGGAGCGTTTTTGTTAGACAGAAAAAACAAAGGCACTGATGATGCAGAGTGACATGACAGTTAAATCTTCATAAATTAATGAGTGTTTCATTAGAATTGTAGTGTGTGTGATCCTGGCTTCGATTGATGTAAAATGTGTCTTTTGGCATGTACATTTTTTTCTGTTTTCCAGAAATGTATTAAAGTTACAATCATCAATTTCACTGTGACTGAGTCTGGCCTGGAGGACCAACTGCTCAGGTAGACACAAGACAGATATTGAATTCTAACCAAACTTTAAGACTCACATTCACAACTTTACCCTTTTCCTTCTCTTTTCCCCCCTTTCTTCTCCTTTCTCTACCTCCAAAACCCTTGAAAATTACAATTACCCTGCAACTTGTTTCTCTCTTTAAAGTGATGTGGTGCGTCTTGAGAGTCCACATCTTGAGGAACAGAGCAATAAGCTGATTGTTCGCATCAACGCTGACCGCAATCAGCTGAAAGATATCGAGGACCGCATTGTTGAGCTTCTCTCTAACTCTAAGGGGAATATACTTGACAATGAGGAGCTCGTTCAGACTCTCCAGGAGTCAAAGGTGGGGATCTGGCAGAGATCATACGTGTCATCATTTTCAACTTTCTGATCGTTTTCCTAATTGTAATTGAAACTTTTTGTTGTTCTTGTTCTAGTTGTCATGCTCCTCTTTCACTTCTTTTGTCTGTTTTTTCTCCACTATCTCCAGGTGACATCAGAGGCCATAAAGCATCACCTGAAGGAGGCAGAGGGGGACTCCTTCCTTGTGTATCTTGGGGAGTCCATACAGGCGTGGAGTGGCTTCCCCAGGATACAGTCGGAAGTAGAGCTTGCGGTTGATGATTTGGTCTCAGTTCTAGAATGATTGCTGCTGGGAGTTTGAGCAGACAGCTGTTTACAGGGTCTAAGTTGGAATAAAGATTAATCCTGTAAATGCAAACATCCAATCTACTGAAGTTCAAAGATGTGGGCTCATCCGGGATTTGAACACAGGACCTGTGAGGAACTGGAACCACTTCTTCATCTGAACCATGGGGATGCCAATTTATAACACCTGAAACCACCTCCACTGTCTGCACACACAGGAAGTTCACCCTGAATCAATGCTCTCTGTTTCAGTTAACCTGTCTGCACAGAATTATTCTCTGTAACAACATGTAGAGCCCGGATAGCTCAGGCTAATTTTCATATCTGTCCAATGAGAGACAATTATCAGAGGAGAGGTTCTGCTTCTCAGGAGGGTCACACCCTAATACAAGACCACTTCCTGTTATGCAATAAATAAACTTTATGATTCAATGTTGGGCTAATGCCACAGCCACAAAAAGACATTTCTCCCAGCTGCTAGACAGCAAGCCTTATCTAGACATGGAAGACAGTCTCCTCATGGAGGACAGTGATATGCAAAGTGTTCAATCTTTGTTGACACAAAGAAATCTTTGCACGTATCTTTACCAATGTCAAACTGCTGACAGTCGGCCGGGTAGAGGAGGAGAAGAAGACCCATGAGAAGCAGGTTCCATGGTGTAATGGTTAGCGCTCTGGACTTTGACTCCAGCGATCTGAGTTCAAATCTCAGTGGAACCTTTAGTTTAGTTTGGACAGTAATACTGGTGTCCTTTCTACTTTCTCTAAAAATCCAGGGCTCATTTTGCAGATTTCCAGTCAGCATGTTGTAACTGAATAACAGAGTGTATCAGAAGGAGAAGTTACATAAAGATAGAATTTAAATCTCTCTCCTAAATGACACCTTAATCTGGGATTAATAATGAGTATAAAAGTAGCTGAAGACATAATTTATTAAAGTATTATAACACATACCTCCTTTATAGGGCTGTCTTGATAACTGCCTCTCATTTCCACCTGTTGTCTGTTCCATTTGCACAACAGTAGCTGAAACTGATTCACAATCAGTGTTGATCCTAACTGGACAGGCTGGTTTCACACAAGTGTGGCTGACTTTTTGGGGCAATATTATAACAAATACTTATGAGACATTATATAAAAAGAAAGGTCAGTGCATCATGACTTCAGCTCCATTCAAAGCTTTAGGAGGCTTCATGGCCTCCATCACTCCATAAGACTGTTCCATCTGTTCTGCATCTCTGACATGTGCTGGGACGTGGTGGCTTGGATGTTTCAGTGCAGCTCATCTAGTAATAATGTGTAACACATATATGAACATCAAGCTAATCATGTCATGCTAAACTGAGTCCTTGGAAGAGCAGAAGCTGTGAACAGACCTCATGGAGCAATGGTAGCACGTCTGAGTCCAGATCAGAAGGTTGCATGTTCAAATCATGTCAGGGTCACTGGTTTTATGTAATTTAGTCCTCTTTCTGTTCACACCAGGTCCACTAGAGCTCTCAGACTCCTCCACTGCACTGAAGTCTGGGTAGTTTTCACTTGAAGCAGAATGTCGGCTTTCTCCTGTGTTTTCTGGTTAAATTACTGCACATTCAGGGAAAATAGAGTTAGGGTTAAATAGAGCAAAAAATCCTGAGTCATCGATCTGCATTCGTTTAGAGGGCCGAAAGGGAGCAAGTGTGAAAACACCCTAAATTTTAATCTTAAGTGGGACCAACACTCCCCCGAGTAGCTTCTTCAGTTCTGCAGTGACAATGTTCTTCCTCAGCCAGTTGTTGTCTTTGTCTTGTTGTCTGTGGGTCTTGTTTTTGTGGCTTTGATGACAGCCCAGCTGGGATAGCCACAGGTTTGCAGGGCCTTCCTGATGTGATGTTGCTCCTTCTTCTTCTCCTCTGAGCTGGTCGGTACAGTTTGAGCTCTGTGCTGCAGCCATTGCGACAGCCATCGCACCTCAAAGTGATCCAGCAGTGCCTCATATTCAGCAGCATACAGTGAGCAGCTTTAATCTCTGGATTGACAGACTTTATCTGCGCAATAACTTACAGAACAGAACGTCTTCCAAAATATCTCCTTTCTAGGGATAGCACACCAAAACTATCAACTGAGCAGCACTGGAGATGGTCTGCTCTGTCGATTCATCCAACTGAAAGGAAAATTGCTTACATGATTGCAGTCTATCCAGCAGCTGTGCCTGAATGTCAGCTGAGAGATCTTCTGTTCTCCTCCTCACCATGTCATTTGAAAAAGGTACAACTTTCAGTTTATTAGCTGCCTCTGTGCCAAGCAAAAGCTCACACCAGTCAGATCTCTGTCCACCTGTACGGTCACAAAGCCGGGGGCAGCAACGCTGTTTTCCGGGATGTCTGAGTGCAGTCTTTTTTTTCTAGCTCTCAGGACAGGAGCTGTATCCACCCTGAAGGACAGCGCCACAGGTTAAAAGTTAAAAGGCACTTTGACTCTGGTGGGACTCGAACCCACAACCTTTGAATCACTTCTCCTGTGTTTAACTAGAAGTCCAATGCGCTATCCATTGCGCCACAGAGCCACAAAGCAGTCTGTTTGTTTGTCCTAGAATGAAAGGCAGAAATCCGGAATAAGCAGCAGCATTCCAGAATAGTCAACAGAATTCCGGAATTATACGATATACGATACGATACGTCTGCTGCCATCAGGAAAGAGACTGCGCAGCCTCCGGGCCAGGACCAGCAGACTGAGGGACAGCTTCATCCACCAGGCTATCAGGAAGCTGAACTCTCTCCCTGCTGTGCCCCACTTTCTCCCCCTTCCCTCTACAAAAGAACCCCCCCCCCCCCCCCCCAAGTTAGGAACTCTGTGCACCAGCCACTTTACCCTGTGCATTCTCTTGCACCCTAGTCATGTCATCCAGTCTCATATAAGCTGCTATAACTTAAACCATTCCTGGACTGTTTACATTATGCCAACTGCACTGTCTTGCACTATACATCTTCTGCACTCTTACTGCATTGTGCCTTCATTTTTGTGCCTTGTATTTTGTGTGTGCCTCATTGTAGGTACATTTTTTTACACTTACACAAGTTTTTAGTTATATGTTATATATGGAGTGAAGAGTAACGCAATTTCGATTCTCTGTATGTCCAGCACATATAGCAGATTTGACAATAAAGCTGACTTTGAATTAAAACGAGTGAGTTGTAAAAAAAATCACCTCCCATACAATTGACACTAGAAGAGAACCTATCATCTGAGACCAGAATGTTTTTTGTACCAGGCTGTAAACATGTTCATCTCTGCTGTGAAGTTGGACATTTTAACATGGGAGTCTATGGGTAATAACACGCGTGAATTACAATTTTTCACACATGTTGTAAACATTCCAACTTAAGACTATTGGTTAAGACCTTCAAAACTCAGTGTGTAACATTGTTGGTAAAAACTGTTTGATTTGGCATGTTTGTAGAGAAGATTGAAGCAAGGCGTCTGGACTTGTAGAGTTTTCCTGAAGAGGTTTCACTGCTCATCCAAGCAGCTTCATCAGTTGTTGATCTGTTGGTGGGGAAACATGGTTTATATGTGGTTGCAGACCTCAGTGGGTGGTCTGGATAAAACTCACAAACAATAGCACTAAATGTTTCCATAATTACCTGTGATGATCTGGTTGCCTGTGCCAGGTGTGTCTAACGACTGGCTAACGACTATGAGACTGCTGG
The DNA here is from genome assembly GCF_900634625.1 of Parambassis ranga. Classification (NCBI taxonomy): domain Eukaryota; kingdom Metazoa; phylum Chordata; class Actinopteri; family Ambassidae; genus Parambassis; species Parambassis ranga. The sequence goes on along the minus strand of NW_021144808.1, from coordinate 252,352 downwards.
TAGACAGCCCATTGTTCTTGCTGTTAGCATGTGACTTGGAGTGAAACTTCCTGGGAATGGATGAAATAACTGCTTTGTATGTGGTAAAAAGATGAGGCCACCACCTCGAGAAGGTTTTACCAGCTTAACATAGATGGCTTCCTTGACTTCCTCTCTGTCTAAAATGTGAACATTGTTGTCCTCAAAGGAGTGTCCTTTGTCTTTGAGGTGGAGGTGAACAGCTGAGTCTTGTCCTGAGGAGGTGGCTCTCCTGTGCTGAGCCATTCTCCTGTGGAGTGGTTGTTCCAATGTACAGATCAGAGCATTCCTCACTGCACTGGACTGCATATATGATATTGCTGTGTTTCTCCCTGGGAGTTTTATCCTTTGGGTGTACCAGTTTCTGTCTCAGGATTGTCCTCCAGTGGAGACTGCAACTTTAACACAGCGCCTTGGACGAAAAGCAGACTTGCAGAATGAAAGGCAGCATTCCAGAATGAAAAGCATTCCAGAATGAAATTCAAATTTCCGGAATGAAAGGCAGTAATCCAGAATAAGTGGCAGCATTCCAGAATAGACATCAGTATTCCGGAATGATAGGCAGAATTCCCGAATAACACTCTGTATAGTGGAACAGAAGTCAGCAAGACATCATTCTGGAATGAAAAGCATCCCAGAATGGAAGAAAGCATTCCCAAATGAAAGGCAGAAATCTAGAATGAGAGCATCCTGGAATAGACATCCATCCACCCACTCCAGAATGATAGGCAGGATTCTGGAATGGTAGACAAAATTCTGGGATTAAACCCCTAACCTGACAGCGGCCTGTGATGTCATGGAAGCGTGCGTTCCAAAATGGAAGGCAACATTCCAGGACAAAAGTCAGCATAACAGAATGAATAGCAGATTTGCGGAATGAAAGACACCATTCCAGAATGAAAAGCAGTCCATAATGAAAGTCACAATTTTGGAATGAAATGCAGAAGTCCAGAATAAACAGTAGCATTCCAGTATAGACATCAGTATTCCGGAATGATAGGCAGAATTCCCGAATAACATCATAACATCATTTAATCAATAGGGCTCGACCGATTAGCTCGATCCCCATACGGCCAATCTGTGTTTTCATTGTTGAAGCGTGGACATGCCTGTTTCACTTACTGTGTGCTGGTTGGTACATTGGACTCAAGGATTGGTTTTTGAAGACACTCCTCCAAGTGGTGTCTTCAGTTCTGCTACTATTCTGGTTGGGAATCTGAGTTTTATGTGTTCAGGATCTCTGTGGGTGGATCTTGCAGGAAATCAGACTTTTAATCTGAGGGCCCAGGGTTCAAGTCCCTCTTCAGGAGCAACACTATATATCCCTAACCAGAAATCTTTGTACATATCTTTACCAATGTCAAACTAAGAAAAACATGTGCTTTAGTATCATGGAGACAGCAGAGAGGAAGAGGAGCGCTGTTTGGAGTTATTTCACAGCGACAGATGAGAAGAAGAAACTGCTACTTGTGAGGTGTGCAGGAAAGTGACCTGCCACTGTGGAAACACAACTCATTTACACAAACATAAAGCAGCAGAGCCCAAAGCGGAGCTGCAGAGTAAACAGAGGGAGGAGGAAGAGGCAGATCCCCAAACATGAACCAGAGACAGTGGTCACTGACAAAGGCTTTACTGCAAAACACAGGTAGATGATTTAAAAAAGTGAAGGTTGAGTAATTGAGTAATCTGCAGCATGAATTAATGCTGTCTTTCTGAGTGCTGTGATAAGACATGGATCGTTATCACAAGGAGCATTGCTGACATGATTGTGAAGTTAAAATTTCAAACTTATACAGTTCTGCACTTTTGTTTGCAGCTTGATTTATTAACAAATGTTTCTTGTGTATTATTATTCTGCCAATCACGATAATCTATTTAAGGGCAAAAAAGAAGGCAAAAAAAATTATTTATGATCATGAAATTTCAATGTAAAAGTATCGGTATCGGTGATACTGGCCCTGTATTTACTTGGTATCGGATCGATACTGAAATCTTCAGTATCGCCCACCCCTATGCAATACCGTTGTAGCAGTGCCACATATGCATTATGTTTTTGATGTTGTTTTCAGGGGGGTATTGCCATATAAAAGATCTGCTGTATATTGGGAAGGGCCGATTAAGGCCAGGGGATGTTTTGTGTTTGATGTTCTGTATTGAGGGGCACGGCGTGTGAAAGGACGGCAGGGGGATGGAACGATTTTTTTCTTTTTCTTTGCGGTCAGCGGATAGGCTGGAAAAGGAAGAAGAGGAAGCGAGAGAGGGGCGCGTGGAGCGGCGTCGGAGACGACGAGGAAACGGGGAGACTATGAGGGACCCGTGAGTAAATTAAGGAATACTACGGACCGTAACGGGTGAGAGGATTCCTTTGTTATGGACCCTGACGGCGGACTCTTTCCTCTATTTTTCTATTTTCGTTTGTTGAACCCCGGACACGCTGGTGGAGAGGAACACCCGCGTGGAGCGGGGCTGGAGTGACTTTGTTTATCTGTCTGTTTGCCAGTGGACATTTGGTTTAGGACGGAGCGGACAATTATTTGTAAATATGGGTCGGGTTGTGGGGTTATTTGTGTTGTGATGGAAATATGATTTTTGAATGAATACAGCAGAAAACATCCCTCTAATGGGTCTGTGGTTTATGCAATGACAAAGTAGAAAGAGAGTATAGTACGGGAGAGCCTGATAACCCTGCTTAAAGGTAACAAAACTTTTATTGATTTTGGGAGGTTGTTACATATGGTGGCCCGTACGGGGACAGGCTCAAATGTATAGCTCGTTTTTTTTGTACTCTGATTTTGTTTGTGCCACAGAAAATTGTTAACTATGGAGGGGTCTAACACTCATAGGACTGCATCTGATATAGAGACAGGGGCATGTGACCCAGGTTTCACTGCAGGGCCTTTTGTCACAAGAAGACATAGAGTATCTTCGACTGGGGACCTCACGTCTTTATTGGGTTCTTTGTATTTGAATGATGAATGTGATGATGATGCAGATGATGATAATGTTGCAGGGGGAGGGGGGATGGTAAAACAAACTAACAATGTGCTGGTTGACGCTAATACTGATGAGGATGCTGAAATGATTGTGACAGGAGGGGAAATAGATTCTGAGATAGAACAAAAGTTTACTCAAACCGAGTTTGGGGCAGCAGACAGCCTGGGGGGCCCTTTGCAAGACCAGCTAAATAAATTGGAGGCAGATTTTAGAGATTCCCTCACTAGTTCACTTAACCGTGAGAGCAGTTTCAGGGACTATGTCGACGCTAGCTTTGCTAAACTGGAAAAAGCCCTTATCGCCAGTGTAGAGAAGCTAGAAAGAGACATGGTGAATTGTTTGTTACGCAGAGATGAGCAATGGAATGGGAAGTTAAAAAAGCTAAGAACCGCTAGCCCACCGATAGCTCAGAGGTCCGTTGCCATCTCCACTGAGTTCAGTCCCATAGCTGTCTCCACCCCCGGCCATGCGCTTTCCCCTAGTCAATTGGGAGCTGCCTCATATTATTCCAAACCTCCTGTTTGCCTAGACTTTCCAACCTTCGGCACTAGCAGTGAGTCCTCGGAGGTCATTAACTTCATCGAGCAGTGTGAGAATTACCTGGAGCTGCGCCCTCTATCAAATCAGGAGCTGATGGGGACCCTGTCCGTCGTGTTAAAGGGACCTGCCCTCAGCTGGTGGAAGGCCATGAAAAGTCAGCTGTACGACTGGGGGTCCTTTAAGGATGCTTTCGCTGCCGCTTTCCTCCCTACTGATTATATGAGCGAGGTAGAAGAGAAGTTACGGTCTATGGTGCAACATCCTGATCAATGCCTCAGAGACTTTGCATATGATTATCAGGCCCTATGCCTGAAGTGGAAAAGAGACATGTCTGAGGAAGACATTGTGCGGCGCATTCTCAATAATATTAACCCCAGAGTTGCTGGATGTCTTCGGGGAACGGTCTCCACTGTCGCTCAGCTGGTGAGAATAGGCTCTATGGTGGAGAAGGACTGCTCGGGGGCGAGGGAGTATTGGCAGAGAGTCCAAGCTAACTCAGAAAAGCCATCAAGGAGAACGGTAGAGAAAAAGGGGGTGCAAAAAGGAACTGTGGGGGTTGCCGTGGTACAACCTAGACCAACACAGGAACCTAGTTTATTGCTCACTCCTGTCTCCATCAGAGAGGTGGATGGAGTTGCTGTAGTGGACACCGGCAGCACCTTCACACTTATGCGGGAAAGCTGGTGGCGGCAGCTTACTCATGCTGAGGAGCCGTTGCAACCTGCCGGGAGACCAAAGTTCGTGATGGCGGATGGCACTGCTCACCCAGCTCTAGGTAGGAAGACTTTAGGCATAAGTTGGCATGGTAGGCAATGGACTGTTGAAGTCCATGTCATGGAGGACCGTCATCTTGCTTTTCAATTGATTCTAGGCCTAGATTTTCTTTTTCAGACTGGGGCAGTTCTTGACCTGGCTAGGAATAGGTATGGGTTGAGAACAGAGCATGGATATGAGTATTATTCATTTCTCTCTAGCCAAGAAGCTAAAAGGCATTGGGAAGGCACAAACGCCTCTACAGCCCCTACCCAGGTTAATCTGTATTATGCCCCACAACCAGGGGAGATGCCTCCATGCTGGGCAGAGTTATCTACATCAATAACTCCAGTCTGTAAGGACACCGATGGCCCGGCAGAGCTACAACAGCTTAAGGAGGATTGGCCAGCTGTTACTTCTGGGGTTCTGGGGAAGACCACGATGGAAAAACACACCATTTTCTTACAAGATGAGGTGCCGGTAAGAACTAGGGCATATAGGGTCTCCTCTATGAAAAAGCAAATTATTGAAGAGCAGGTGGCCAAGATGTTAAAGGAAGGCATAATAGAACCATCACAGTCAGCCTGGTCATCACCTGTGGTCTTAGTAAAAAAACCTGATGGATCTTATAGGTTTTGTGTGGACTACAGACGGGTAAATGCCAAAACCTTACCTGATGCCTACCCTATGCCCATCATTCATGACATCTTAGAGTCTCTAGACGGGGCCACCTGGTTCAGTTCCTTAGATTTGCAATCAGGTTATTGGCAGGTGGCCATGGCAGAACACAGTAAACCTCAGACAGCGTTCATCACTTCTCTAGGGCTCTTTCAGTTTAAGTGCATGCCGTTCGGGTTGAGGAATGCAGCTGCCACGTTCCAGCGGTTGATGGAGAGGGTCTTGGGGCAACTGAGGGGAAAAATATGCTTTGTTTATATTGATGACATCATTGTATATTCCAAGACCCGTGAAGATCATCTCCGAGACCTGGCTGCTGTGTTCCAAAGACTAAATTTGGCTAACTTGAGTCTTAATATGAAGAAATGCCACTTCTTTAAAAAGGAGATGAAGTTCCTGGGCCACATAGTCTCGGAAAGGGGAGTCGAGGTCAACCCGGAGAAAACCCAGGCAGTGGCCGACTTTCCAGTCCCAAAGGATTTAAAGGCCTTACAGCGGTTCCTGGGCCTGGCAGGGTGGTATCACAAATTTATTCCCCATTTTGCTGATATTGCGGCTCCTCTAAACAACCTCAAGAGGAAAGGGGTCACGTGGAATTGGACCAGCGAGTGCCAGGATGGTATGACTGCTTTAAAGAAAGCTCTGCGGTCTCCCCCAGTGTTAATCCAGCCGAATTTAGATTTGCCTTTCCAGGTTCACACAGATGCCAGTGACGTGGGTCTAGGGGCTGTCCTCACGCAGGTAACTCCCGAAGGAGAGCGAGTGGTCGCTTACGCCTCAAGGGGGCTCAGAGGTCCCGAGCGTAATTATTCAACCTCAGAGAAGGAGTGTCTCGCGGTAGTGTGGGCAGTGGAAAAGTGGCGGCATTATCTGGAGGGAAAGGAGTTTGTGGTGTTCACGGATCATGCTGCTCTGTCATGGGCCTTTAACTGCCCAAAAACAACATCCCGTCTTACCCGTTGGATATTACGGCTGCAACAATTCCACTTCACAGTCTGCTACAGGAAGGGATGCTTTAACGCTGCCCCGGATGCTTTGTCCCGGATTTATGAGCCTATCTCAGAGCTACCCTCTCCTTGTCTAACTGTTACCACCAGGGGCCACTCAGGTCTGCCCACCACGCTTGCGGAGATTGCGAAGGAACAGGAGAAAGATCCAAAGGTACAGGAGTTAGGGGAATCTTACGATACATCTAAAGTTTCCCCGGGCCGCATCCGTTTTGTGCACCATCAAGGAGTGTTATACCGGAGAATCCCTCTAGGGGATCAAGGGGAGAAATTCCAGCTAGTGGTGCCTCAATCTCTGGTGCAAGAGTTCCTGCGATATTTTCATGACAATCCCTTGGGGGGGCATCTTGGGCAGTTGAAGACTCTCCTGAAAGTGCTGGAGGTGGCGTGGTGGCCAGGGGTCCGAAAGGAGGTGTGGGCACACGTTAAGGCATGTGAGACCTGCCAGAAGTTTAAGGCTGCCAACTATAAGCCTTATGGGGTACTCCAGAACACTGCCCTTACGGCACCGGGAGAGATGATGGGCATTGACCTCATGGGACCATTCCCTAGGAGCAAGAAGGCCAACACATTTCTCTTGGTGGTCGTTGACTATTTCTCTAAGTGGGTGGAAATGTTTCCACTAAGAGACAGCAAAACAGAACGTCTCAGCAGGATTCTTAGAGAGGAAATCTTCACCCGCTGGGGGGTACCGAAGTTTCTGGTCTCTGACCGAGGACCCCAGTTTACTAGTAATCTCTTAGAAGACCTCTGTAGAACTTGGGGAGTGATACAGAAATTGACCACGAGTTACCACCCACAGACCAATCTGACGGAACGGGTTAACCGTACGATAAAGACTATGATAGCTTCCTTTGTGGGCCCACGGCATGACACATGGGACCAGTGGATACCAGAATTTCGCTTTGCCATTAACACCGCCCAACATGAAGTTACAGGTAAAACCCCTGCAGAGTTGGCACTGGGGCGAAATCTCCATGGACCCCTTCAAAGGCTTCTCGATAAACCACCGTCACCTGATCAGCGTTCCGCTTACAACCTAGTGGAAAGACAGCAGAGGTTGCTCGAAGAAGTAAAACGGAGAGTAGGGGTACACCAAGCTCGACAAGCTAAGTATTATAATGCCCGCAGACAAGATGCGCACTTCCTGCCGGGAAACTTAGTCTGGGTTAGGTCCCATCCACTTTCCAAGGCCACGGATAAATTTGCAGCTAAGCTCGCGCCCAAGTGGGAAGGTCCAGCAAGGATTCTGAAAAGGTTAGGGCCAGTCAATTACAGAGTAGGTTGGGGTAACCCACAAACCAGAGAGGATACCATTAACATGGTAAACTTGAAAGCATATCATGGTGTCTTAACTTAGGAGCCTTTGGCTGGAGGGGGGGACTATGTAGCAGTGCCACATATGCATTATGTTTTTGATGTTGTTTTCAGGGGGGTATTGCCATATAAAAGATCTGCTGTATATTGGGAAGGGCCGATTAAGGCCAGGGGATGTTTTGTGTTTGATGTTCTGTATTGAGGGGCACGGCGTGTGAAAGGACGGCAGGGGGATGGAACGATTTTTTTCTTTTTCTTTGCGGTCAGCGGATAGGCTGGAAAAGGAAGAAGAGGAAGCGAGAGAGGGGCGCGTGGAGCGGCGTCGGAGACGACGAGGAAACGGGGAGACTATGAGGGACCCGTGAGTAAATTAAGGAATACTACGGACCGTAACGGGTGAGAGGATTCCTTTGTTATGGACCCTGACGGCGGACTCTTTCCTCTATTTTTCTATTTTCGTTTGTTGAACCCCGGACACGCTGGTGGAGAGGAACACCCGCGTGGAGCGGGGCTGGAGTGACTTTGTTTATCTGTCTGTTTGCCAGTGGACATTTGGTTTAGGACGGAGCGGACAATTATTTGTAAATATGGGTCGGGTTGTGGGGTTATTTGTGTTGTGATGGAAATATGATTTTTGAATGAATACAGCAGAAAACATCCCTCTAATGGGTCTGTGGTTTATGCAATGACAAAGTAGAAAGAGAGTATAGTACGGGAGAGCCTGATAACCCTGCTTAAAGGTAACAAAACTTTTATTGATTTTGGGAGGTTGTTACACAAAACCTAACAAAGCCAGTGGTTTCTTCGAGCGAGCGTAAAACACCGTAAAGAGAACCGTCAGTGCTGGTCGACGCTGGAGGAGGTAACGTCAGTGTCATCCCACAAAGTCCAGCTCATGCTGAAGCCTGACTGTTTGTCACATGGCCCCAGGTGACGTTAGGTTGATGTTAAAGAAACTTAGAAAAGTTGGGAGGAAGCTGCTGTTTACTGTCAGTTACAGTAGACGGTTTTATTTGTCTGATGACATGTTGTTGCCTTTTCTGCTCCCTCCCCACACACAATGGACATGAGGAGATTCTAACAAAGACACGGAGAGTTAGAGTTGTTTTCAGCATTAACCCATATTGTAACGAGGCCAGGTTAGCTCCTGTTAGCCTGCTAGCTTAAGCCTCGCCTAGCCAGTGCACATAGCCACCTGCTCCTACTCTTATCAGCAAGAATAAAACACATGTGATGGACCGTCAGGACACAGTGGAGCATTATATGAACAGGGAAACACTGATGTAGCAGATGAGGCAGGGCATCATTATAAACACATCCACAAGGTTTGTTGTGAATTCAGCAGTTTTATAAGCAAATAAAAATAAGGACATGCATCTTTTTGTAAGTTAGTATTTTTAGTGTTTCAGTATTATCTGCATTAAGCAGTTTGGTTCATTTTTCTATGGGATTTGCCAGTTTTTTGTCTCTGTAAATGAGAGAAGGCCTCAGATATGGAGGCTGTTAGTGTAGTAGCACCAGTATGTTTGACAAAACTGTTGTTTCACTTGGAATTAGTTTGTCACCGAGTTTTTGTTGAATCTGTCTCTGAAATAGTCATGAAGTGTTTACTTCTGTAGGTAAAATAGTTTAACAACCTGTTAAAATCCGCAGGAAATCGCAACTACTTCATATTATTATATTTCATAATATACTGATGTACTTTTTTTCACCACCCACCCACAGAAGGTGTCCCCCCCACATTTTTAATGCTTCCTACGCCACTGACTAAATCACATTTTTACTTGTCAACAGTAACCCAGGCCTCCCGCGTGGCAGGCGAGAATTCCACCACTGAACCACCAATGCTGTGAAAAGCTGACATCTAGTGGTGCCATCGCAGGTTGCAGCCTCCTCATTCCAAAATCAATCCCTCCTCCACATATAAGCTGTGTCTCAATTCAGGGTCTGCATCCTTCGGAGTGCGCATTTTAAGGCCGCTTACGTCACAAAGCTGCGCGAAGGCTGTCCCAATTCGCCAAAAGTCGAAGGGTCCTTCAAATGCGTCCTCCAAATGCGTCCTCCTTTTGCCTGAATTTGGAGGATGCATCGCTACCATCCTTCGTGGCCTTAAATATCCCACAATGCTTTGCGGGCCTACTTTTTGTCCAATAGTACAATGACGGACCAAGCGAGCGGCAGCGGCAGGAGTGCCGAATTCACATTTAAATGTAAGTACAGAGCAGTAGTTCCAGAGTTTTAAAATGCTAGTAGTGACAGCGGCATTAAAAAAATGAGTTTTATATTTACAAACATGACGTCCTGTTGATACGAGGCGCTGTAAACTAAACGTTTTGATTGAATGTTGTTTCTTGTTGTTTACTGTAGTACAGTAGCATAGTTCACGTGAGGAGCAATATTATCGTTATTATATCAAACGGTCATTCTGCCTGTTGTCATTTTGTTGAAGGAGGAGCAGAGAGAAACAGAAGAAACCTGACAAAACTTTTGAACAACTTCTCAGTGACCACAGTAAATCATTTATTGTTCTGTTATGTACAATATTTACAAAGACACAGTTTGAACATTTCTAACTATTTACCAGTGGGCATTATGAAAATGTACAGTTTATTATTTATAAAGATCAGCAGAAAATACTATTCACAAAGAACATATATATAAATGTTTGGCTGAGCAGGAGTCCTTGGTGCTGCTGGACTGGATGATGCCACGGTGAAGACCTTGGAGTCCTCTGGCTGTGAGTGGGACATCATCTGGGGGAGGGGGGTGTCTGTCTCCTCTGTCCACCACATCGTCCATCAGGGTTTGCAGAGCTGACGATCGGCGGCTGCCATGTTACTAAAGATGTTTTTAAAAAGGGCAAAAATAAAAATAATAACTTCAACAGAGCGGCTTCCAAAGCAGCTTAAAATATGAAAAGCTATAAAATATGTATCCTCACCCTCCAAAGGTGATGATGGTCAGTACACCTCCTCCAGGACAGACAGCTGGTCCTGCAGGGAGCCCCACTCTCCTCCACCCAGCAGTAATTCTCTGGTGCAGTGACAGACCTGATGCTTAATGACACATTAAAGCAGTGGTTTCAGGGTTATTTGCAGGGTTCTTACACATTTAGCTATTTATTTAAAGTATTAAAATTACAAACAGACCCTGTATCAAGTCTTACAATTGAATAAAATATAAATTCCATTTAATCATATTTGTCTATCTACTGGTTATATATCTAGCGTTTGCTCAGTAACTGGTATATTAATTATGATCAATAATATGGTTAAACAGCAGCTTACCGTCACCTCCCCACTGCGCTCTCCCAGCCTGAAGAAAATGAGCCGTCACCGGTTTTGCTGCCGCAGGAGCCGCCTCTCCCCTTCCTCCAACAACAAATAAATATATTAAAATATTCCAAATTTCTAAATCCACACTGTTGTCCCGTTTGTTGTGTAGTCCGTGTTGTGTCGCTGTCGCTGCTTTTGTTTTTCCCGGGGCAAAATTTATGACGTCGCGCCACAATCAGGAAGTGATTTGAAGGCCAGACCGTCCCATTTACCAACGGTTGAGGATCCTCCGGAGGATCCTCAGGAGGACGCGGCCTCCTGAGACTGCGTAGGCTGCGTCCTCCGAAGGATGCAGACCCTGAAATGAGACACAGCTTGTGTAACAACTGCTCTGGATTGGGATGAGTCTGAGTAGCACTTTGTTAGCTTTGTAAAGCTGTGTGGTAGTTATAGAGGAACTGAAAAGAGTCAACAACAACTGTCAGGGCTCGTCCGGGATTTGAACCCGGGACCTCTCGCACCCTAAGCGAGAATCAGGAAGTGCTTTGAAGGCCAGACCGTCACATTTACCTGTCCTGCTGTGTTGATCCTAACTGGACAGGCTGGTTTCACACAAGTGTGTCCAGATCAACCTGTCTCTGGCAACAGATCATCACCTCATCACCTCTCACCAACCTCCCTTCATCTGCTTGGAGCCGCAGCCAGGCGGTGCCAGATCGTTCATATGGTGGCATATTAGTCATTCATTTATTGCCACATGTTTTCATTGAATGTTACATGTATTGATTTAATTTCTGCATTGTGGGTCAAATAAAGGTTTCCTCCATTTTAATTCATATTGATTCAGTTCACACTGTGTTTATGTCTCCTTGTAGCTGACAGCAGCAACAACAGGGCTCAGTCTGTTTAACCACTGGATGTAGTGAAGTTTGTAGTTATCCAGAGAAGGACTGTGTGCTTTATGATTTGTATCTTAAGAGGAGATTTGCATATTAGGGATGAAATAAATACAGCGTGAAATATAAATAAATAAATAAATAAACTGCAAATGTCCCTTTCGGGGCTCCATAAATGTTAATCCTAAAAAAGGAACATCCAGTGTGGACTTGCATACACAGTGAACATAAACTGCTATAATAACAACTTTAAAAACAATCAGACTAATTCCACTGTGATCCTTAGCAGCATTATCCATAATAAGATTGTCAGTGAAGAAAACAAACAAATATAAACACACACAAAACACTCTTCACAAACACTCTTCTCCCAGCTCTTATAAAGACATCCGTCATGGCAGCAGAGTCCTACCGGAGCTCCAGAGAGACACAAACTGCAGCAGCGCTCTGTGACCCATGTCCACTCTGTGTGTCCTCCAGACAGTCCTCCTCATGTCTCTGCTCATGTCTTTATCAGGACAGCAGTCAGGTCCAGCCCTCTGGGGGATTTCTGCTCTCACTGTTTAACTCTGATTTCCTGATAGCAGCACTCACACAGCTCAATGCTGAAGACACACACACACACACAAATGTTGTCTTGCTGCCTCATATATCCAGCCACTGAGAGTTACCATGGTAACCAGGTCATCAGAGTTATTCAGCTCACCTGTCAGTGATCAGATCTGTTCCGTTAGTATCTTAAGTGACTGCAGACAGTGTTGTTAGATGTGTTTATGTTTTACGAGTGTTCACAAAGTGAGAGAAACATGTAATAGCATGTTGCTAACAGACGCTAATTTCATGTTGTCTGTGTTACCTTAAAGCTAGACTCATAACCAGAGAGTAAGTACGCTTATATGAAGTTATGAGGTTAAGTTGGTTACATGTGTGACTGTGAAATGAAAATGCATTTGTTTATTTCTGAACAGAATGTTTGAGGTTAGTGCAGCATATACATTGCAAATGTTTGGATGTTTGTATTTGGAATCAAAGCAGAACATAAGCAGAGAGCCAGACAAAATGGTGAACTAGAACAGAGCAAATGTACTGCTGAAAATGTCCTGAGCTCATGCGTCTTACTACAGAGCTACAATAGTGGATCATTTGTAAACTTTTCTGTTTGGTAAGGCGTATGGTTAACTGATCATTTGATGTTTGATGAACTCCTTCTTGTTGTTGGGGGGTCTTGTTTTTGTGGCTTTGTGCCCACTTGGGGTAGCCACAGGTTTGCAGGACCTTCCTGATGTGGTGTTGCTCCTTCTTCTTCCCCTCTGAACTGGTTGGTACAATCATGCTGTTGGTAACAAACACATGTGCTTAATGGGTAAGGTGGGAGGAGGCATGAAGAAGAAAGGCTTTACTATGAAGTCTGGATACATCACTGTGAGTTTAATGGAACTTATTGGAGTCTTAACTCATAATGAAAGAAGTGACATAATTAGTTTCATGTTTACTTAATATTTTGAAGTGTAAAAATGTTTCACCAAAGACGTTGAGTAGAGCCAGCTTATAGTTTTTAGAGTGTATATCAGTTCAGTGCAGCATAGTGCTCATGAACAGTGAGCTGCTGAGACACACCGACATGTGGACTTTGCTTCTTTAGGGAAAACATTGAGATGCATTTTCACACAGGTTGGTTTGATTCACTGTCCTCTGCACTTAGGAGGCCAGTGCCTTATCCATTAGGCCACTGGGGCTAACATGTGCCTCCTCCATGTGTGTTAAGGTCTTCCCCTTCCTGGGTGATTCACAGGGGTGTGGGGTCAATCAGAGGTGCTGTAACCGTTGTGATTTGGAAGATGTACTCCAGACATTGACAAGAATTCTTAAAATAGGCACAAAATTCTTGGCTCTGTAAGACTAAAATGCAACTTAAAACATGACAGAAAACCTTCAATTAATCCATTTTGTTCTAAAACCAGAAATGAAAAACCACTAATTTAAGATTAAGTAACTTAAAATTAGAATTTAAGTCTATCTACTAAATTACCTTTAGGAAATGACACCTTAATCTGCACAAATGTAGTTAAAATAAGACATCATTTCACAACAGTATAACAAATATAAGTGAAGTTGTCTTAAATCAAGACACCAAAAGTTTTTCATTCAATATATTGTATTTAATTCAAAACAGGACCACTTCCACATTCCAAAAAACATCAACAACAAATGTGACGAATGTGATGAACTTTTCTTTGAAAATCAAACACAAGCTTCTACAAACAAAGGGGCTCACTCACTCAGGGAAGGACTTCCACTCACCAATCGCTTCTTTGTAGTGGGGGGTCAAATCCTGCTCGTGGACTGAATGGTTGTGTACCTCTGTTTGCAGTACTGACAGGAGTGTAGAAATGCACTTTGGGTATGTGCAGGGCATAGTAATATGCCATGAGGTAGAGAAGTCCCTCATTAAGTCTGTCCATGGTGAAGGTGCTCACTGGAGTGTTTCCAACGGCGACCATGCAGTTGTCCTCAGAAACGAGCAGAACAGGAGAAGACAGGCCCCGCTGCTGCATGAACCCATCAGGATCCTCAGAAGTCTGGATGACACAAATAAATGAAGAAGATTAGAAAAACAGAACTTTGACCTGGATGAGGACATTAGTGAAATTCTATGGTCACAATAAATCCCCTTAGCATTCAGCACTGCAAATGCTAAATGCAGCACAGCTAGAGCCAATGAAGTCAGTACTACATTAAGCACACTGTAGAAAACACTTCCCCTTCCCCTGGAACTTTGGAAATGATCAAAGTTTATCTCAAAGTAACTAAACTAAATATAAAATGTATGAAAAACAGGAATATATTATGAACAATCTCACTGAAAGGACATGGAAAAGAGCCTGGCTGCTTGAGCCCAGTTTCTTTGGTGGCATAGTGCTGGACGGACAGAGCAGTGGCAGGGCTCTGAAGACAGCTGTGATATGCTCCACTGGTTGAATGGAAAAGGCACAATACAACGTGGTACTATAAGTAACTGTAACATAAATAACTGAGACATTATTATGTAAAAAGAACTAAATGCATCATGACTTCACCTCCATTCAAAGTTTTTGGAGGCTTCATGGCCTTCTTCATCACACCATAAAACTGGACCTTTGAGTAGAAGCTTTTCCATCTGTTCTGCATCTCTGATATGTGCTGGAAGTTGGTTGGTTGGATAATTGGCTGCAGCTCGTCAAGCACCTGAAAAACAGATTCAGTGAAGAATTAAAAAAAGTCTAACATTCTATCTAAAATGATTCACCATCAGGCCAAACAAATCTATAATGTGTGAGACATATGAACATTATGCCATTTATGTCAGGCTACAAACTGAGCCATGTGAACTAAGTGGGACCAACATTACTTACGTGATCCAGTTCCCTGAAACAAGGGTAAGCCTCTAGAATCCTTTAAGACGTCAGAGGTGATGAAGCGTCTTCGAGACTCGGATTCAAGGTTCAGCAATTGAGTTACTGCAGCTTTGTTTGGCTTTTTGGACTTGTACATTTCTTGGAGGGTCTTGTAGTGTCCTGCTTGGATTTTCTGGCTGTCCAGACATCAACTGAACAAGCTGAAGACATTACAGGGACATTATGATGGAAAGAGGACATGAGATATCCAAACAAGCAAGTTGTCAGTATAATAAACTGAGTAAGTGGTAGCATTAATTCATTAATGTTTGTGTTACTTGATATAAAAGTAAAATATTGGACCAGAGTACAGACACTCTTGGACACATAGTGAAACATTCCAAAGCTGCTGAATGTCCAGAATGTGCCATATGAATGAACTCAGCCAAAATTATATTTAATACAATTCATGCATTCTTCATCACTGCTGTCCTGTTTTGCACTGGGGTGCTGGCTCTAGGTGACACTGGGATGCCCATGGAACAGGTGAATGTTCCAGAATAATGGTGGATGCACTGGAATCTCCAGAACTGACTTCTTGCCGTGGTTTCTTGGAAGGTGGAACTTTGGTTGCACCTCATGTTTGGCAGGGTATCTGGAGTCCTCTGTGGCTCTTGCGATGGAGATCATATCAGTCATAGTGTTTCTTATGAGTCGGCAAAAGAGCTCCTTGGATAAGGTCACATTGTGCTCAGTTCCCAGTCGTTTCTGCTTGAAGTAGGAGCGTCGCACCTGTTCAAGCTCACTGTCCGTGAACACCATGTATTCTGGGTTGGACATAGTCACAAATTTAGAAGCATTTGCCTCCTCTTTTGAAAGGTCACTGCCTCCAGTGGGGGGAGATTGATGAATTTCCGGAGCAGTATCCACCTAAAACACATTTACACAAACATTTATTGAGCATTTTTGTCATAGTCACATGATCATTTTGGGGAATGAAAAAAACACTTATAACTTTTGAAAAATGTATTTGAAACAGATAGTGATATTGAACCATGTGCTGTTTATCAGTCCTGTTATACTGTGACAGACAGATCTGACCTTTTCATTTTGATTCACTACAAGCCATATAGCCCGGCGCCTCCAGAAATGTTCAGGACCAGGAAAGAGGTCTTTAACGTCATCTCGGGAAAGCGATGGGATCAAGTCTTCTTCAATATTAGCAGCTGTAAAATAGAAAAGTTAGTCGGGGCCAAGAAACAGAGGTTATCATTAAATTCCTTCAGATTTTTACATAGTAGGTGAGGATATTTTGTCAGCACCTGTTTCCACATTTTTTATTTCTTGCTACTTCTACTTCAAGAGTAGTATGTGAACTTAACATCATGTATTCATGTCTTACAAATGACCAGTTGTTGCTGTATTTTCAGTGTTTACAGTCCTTGACATTGAGAGAATGGCCCCACAGCTCAATGAGACATAAGCTATTACTAGATTAGCCCGTTTTACGTGTTTTAGCTGCTAAACTTTAGCCGCGAATCCACAATTTGTTAAGCTAGGCTAACTACATTAACTCACCATTAACACCAGCACAACATCAAAGTAACCCTTGTAGCATACCTCTGA
This sequence comes from Parambassis ranga, assembly GCF_900634625.1. Classification (NCBI taxonomy): domain Eukaryota; kingdom Metazoa; phylum Chordata; class Actinopteri; family Ambassidae; genus Parambassis; species Parambassis ranga. The sequence goes on along the minus strand of NW_021144808.1, from coordinate 235,874 downwards.
CTGTGGCAGGTGTAACCTCGTCCAGTTTGTCCATTTTATGAGTCTGACATCCACAGTTTGTTGAGAATTATGATTTCACAGCAGCAGCAGGTAACCTCTAGCTTAAAGTTTAGCTTCACGGACTCCAAGTGGAAAAAAACGCGACAGGTGGAATGTACCATATTCCAAGAGGGAGCGGGGAGGGGCACTAAGCCTAAATACGTTTAATTTGCATTTGTACAAACTATATTTACGTAAATAAGGTCATATTGCTTCATAATATATCGGCATATCTGGATAATTGATAAATAGTAAGTGGTTTCTGTTGTTATAAGACATGGAATTGTGGTACGTACCTTCATCATGACGTGTCAGCAGGTCGGCTTCATGCAGAGCAGGCAGCTAGCTGCTAGCTAAGGCTAAAAACAGGGAATGATTTGGCGCTGTGTTATCTGCTTTGTGTTTGTAGCTCTCACTCTCAAGTCTTTACTGAGTCATATAAATACTGCTCATAGTCGTAGTCCGGACTTTGTTTGTGGAATTGATGGATGCACCAAAGAATATGGAGTCTACAACTCACTATGGTCACATTGGAAGAAACCACCGCGAACACCTTGAACATGGCAGCAACCATTCACAGGGAGAGAAGACAACAGCAGCTTCATCAGGTGAACAGAACCGTGTGGGCATACAGTCCAGCTGAGCGACGGGGGAAACCAGTGAGCGAACGGATGAAGCAGTGCTGGAAACAGGGGGTCATGTCTTCCTGTAGACTCTCTGCATCAAGTCAGTCAGAGGTGAGTCCTGTCCAGTTTAATAACAGCATCATGTTTTGTGTGGAGGAACAGTGATTTTCTTTTTAAGGAGGACATCAGGTGTAACCGTCTGACCAGACAAGCTACTGCTGTTATGTTGACTGCAAGAGAAAGCACCATCTTTCACAGGTCTGTCTACATACAACATTATTACATCTGTTTTGATTTGTGGCTCTGTTGATTATCTGCATGTCAAGGACAAGCCTAACTCTCACTGAATGGTGCACATCTGGGCTGATGCCTGCAATTGAAAACATTGTGTTTCAAATATTGTGTATATATATTGAAAATAAAAAATACATTTACAGTGACCCTATTAGTCAATGAGCTGCAGCATATTTCTCTATGAGATGTGATGTTTAATAATTCCTTGTATTTGCTCTCTGCTATCTAATTAGGATTTGAATGTACTTTGAATGCCTTAATAATGAGTTAAATAGCATCATTGTGTTGATGTTAATATAATACACTTTGTAATAGAGATTGCATGCTAATAAATTAAAAACATGGACTGCTTGTATTTAATTTGCTCTTATTTCTTGTCTGTTCTGCAGAGGTGTGAATGATGTCTTGGCAGCAATGCAGCGATATCAAGCTCTGTTGGTGACTAGTCTGAGGAGTCAGCTACAAACTGTATTTCAACATCAGGGAAGTGAACTTGAAAAGGAAGCGTTGGCAGTATTGGACCGGATTGAGGATCCATTCACATCTGTTTGGACAGCATACAGGCAGGACAATGTGATTAAGAACAATGTCAAGTGTGTGGAGTCAGAGCTTTCTGTTGGCTATACCGCCTGCTGCAGGAAAAAGGGACAAAAAGGGTTCTTGCCACAGTTCCTGAATGTTTTCATTACATACCTCTGATTACAAGTTCAGAACAGTTGTTGTCCCATCCAAAAGTGTTAGAACTGATAGATGAGCCACCAAAATACAGAAGTGGCTCTCTCTATGACATCATAGATGGAGAGCTCATGAAATCACAGCCTTTATTTTCAGCCCCACCTTCTGCTTTACAGATCATTATTTGAAATCTGCAATGCACTTGGATCTCATACTCCCCAGAATAAGTTGCTGATGTTTTATTACACATTAGGAAACATTCATCCAAAATATAGATCAAAACCTGCTGCAATCCGTCTACTGGCTGTTGCAAAGAAGAGTGAGTTGTCTGATTGTGGAGTGGATGGAATTTTGGGCAGGTTGTATGAGGACTTGAAAATGCTATATGATGGTGTTAATATTCAGACTGCAGCTGGTGAACGTGAAATATCTGGAGCATTAGTGTCGATATGTGGAGACACCTTAGCACAACATGAGCTTTGTGGATTTAAAGAGTAGTAGTAGTGCTGCCACTCACTGCTGCACTACCAGCACCACTCTCAGTGCTTTTTGTTTCCATTGACTGTACAACATGATTCAATCCATGTTATTTATATGACAAACTATGTGTAGTGTTTCTATGTGTGTAGCTGACATGTTGCTCAGCTTCCATTGGACACATATACTAGATGGAAGCTGCAGCAGGATTGGCTGATGACTGATCACAGGTGTGAACAATCAGCCGGTGACGAGTGGAGCAGGAGCAGCTGCCCATGCTGCAGAGACACAAACAGCAGCAGCACTCTGTGACCCATGTCCACTCTGTGTGTCCTCCAGACAGTCTTAAGATTAAGATTAAGAAACCTTTATTAGTCCCACAATGGGGAAATTGCATTTTTGCAACAGCAGGTACAGACAGCAAAGGATAAGTTAAGAAAAGATATATATGATAAAATAAACTACCAATAAAATATAGAATAGAATCATCAACAGTTTACATATGAACAGTTATTGCACAGGTGAGTGGAGGGAGAAGTGGTCTGACACTATTCTGGCACAGAATAATCAGTCTCTTCTGAAATAAATATCATCTTTTATCTTTTGTAAGATGCAGTGTAATAATACACATGTTGAACTCTTCAAGATGAATAATGGTCCGTCTCAGGGACATTTATTTATTGGTTGGTTCAAGGATGTAATATCAAACTGACACCGAGGAATATTTAACAGGAAACTATAATAAATGTTTTACAATAAATACATAATATCATTTATAAATAGCTTTAATAAGTATAGGTTTATTATGTGTAAAAGCATGATGACCTATGGAATGATAACACTAAAAAACTCTGCTGCTCCAGGAACGGTACAGGCGGTGACTCCTGCAGTCTGCCATCAGACTCATCATGTAATTTATGCAATTTCCCCATTGTGGGACTAATAAAGGTTTTCTTAATCTTAATCTTAATTTAACCACAGGGATTAATAAAGTCATTCTTGAAAATATTCATGTATTGTTTCTATAGTTTTATATGTTTAGTAAATATAGGTTTATCACTGCTTTAGTCTATAAGTAAACACATGAACTAACACTAACAAAACAAACCCCAGTGAACCAGGTGGAGCTGTGCAGTGTGCAGCAGCATGATCACAGAGCTCCTGTTTGAACGGGCAGTGAGGATGAGCTCTCTGAGTGGGGGCTCTGGGCTCTTGACGCGGGTTCTTCTCCACATCGTATCCTCCGGCAGCCAGAGCCTTCTGGAGGGCGGCTGCAGACACGCCGCTCCGCTCCTTGGAAGCGGCCACAGCTTTCACGATGAGCTCGCTGACGCTGGGGCCGGACTTGTTCGGCTTGGAGACCTTCTTCTTCTGCGCTTCGGCCGGAGCGGCGGCTGGAGCTGGAGCTTCTTCTGCCATGTTCAGTTCGTAGCTGCAACACAAGCACAGTCAGAGTGTAGTTATGATCAGCTGAGAGCGGGAGGCGGTCCTTGAACACACCATGAGAACCGCGGAGACTCAATCCAAGGCAGCTCCTCTGCAGGCTGAATGTTCCGCTCGTGTTTTCTGTGTGTGGATGAAAGAGTCCAGATGAGTGTGGGAGCAGCGCTGCAGGCCGACAGTGAAGGAGCTGCTAGCGGACTGTGTCTCTTCATGTTCAGCTCATGTGGAGCTCTGATGATCTCTGCACTTTGCTGCTGGAGAGAGTCCGCGCGCTGCGCAGCGGCTTCTCCCTCTTCTTCCTCTCAGAGATGAAGTCAGACTATCAGAGCTCCATCAGAAGCTGTTTTCCAGCTGAGCCGCATGTTGCTTCAGAGACTCAGAGGACAACCCGACATCTGCTGACGTCACTTCGTCCCAGAGTCCGGCTGTTGCAGCAGCATCAGACCCTGATGATGGTGCAGACAGACTTCTATCAGAGCTGCTCGCTGCTTCTCTCGCTGAGCAGGTTGAATAAAGTCCATCACTGTTCTGTTTGTGTCACAGCTGTTATCATGTAAACAGACACAGACAGAGCAACAACAGGGAGGCTGCTGTAAAAACCAGCTTCATGTTTCCAGTGTGAGGGCGCCCCCTGCTGGAGACGTGTCCTGGTTTAAAGGCGTGGCTTCTGTGGACTTACTTTCGTTTTTGAGCTCCTGTCAGACAGACTGCAGCAGAACCAGCAGCTCCACACACGAAGGTGGAAACTTCTGGAAGTCAGGACTGATTCAGCAGGTGAGTCTGTCGATATCTGATCAATCATCAGTGTGATCAGCTCATTGATCTTTGCTGCCTGTAACTGATGGATCTTTATTGTAGTAAGTCCCTGAAACGCGGAACCAACAACAAGCGTCTCTGTTGATCGTTCTCTCTGTAAAGTTCAGCAGCTTCATTTGCTCTGAAACTCAGATCGACTCGTTCAAAGCTTCAAGCGGAGAAAAGGTCGCTTTATTCTGACTTTATCAGATCAGTCTGTTTCCGGTTTGACGCGCCTGTGCTGCGCAACAGCCGCGCGCCACGTTACGTAAGTTTGGTTGGTTTAAAGTTCATGGTGCGTTCAGGTGCATCTGGTTGAATTGAGTTCAGATGATTCTTATTACTAAAACTAAAACATTTATAAATGCATCAATTTGTCATGTTTTATTTTTCATGAATTCATATCGATGATTGAAACTCATCAGAAGAAACATTTTCTCTTCAAGGGTTCATAAATATGTGAATCTAATATTTGCCATGAGGAGAAGTGTGTCAGTCCTCAGAGCTCAGACAGTAGCTGCTCATGTGTTTGTCCTTTCTATAGAAAACAGTCCACAGACTGTTACAGAGGAAGGTCTCAGTGCTTCACTCAGTCTGTTCACACTGTGACAGAAACACACATGAACACATGTTCATTTATTCACATGTTCACACATGGAGAGAAGTGACAGAATTCTGAAGCAAACACTGAATGTGTGTGTGCACTGTTCCACTTACAGCATGTGACATCAATAATAACAGCATCAGAGATGTTGGTGTGTTTACAGACTCACCAAAATAAAAGCCTGAGAACCAAACCTGGTCTGAGGCTCTGATGCTAAGCTAACAGCATGATTAGCCTGTTAGCATCTACATGAAGGATCAATAACAACATGCTGACTGTGTGTTTCTGTGTCATGTTGCTGTGTTTGTGTGAAGGTGTGAGCTCTGCTATGAGTCAGTGTGAGGACAGAGAGGAGGGAGTCCCTCCCTCTAAAAGCCCTCTGTGTGGGGACCATGAGAGCCGGACCAAAGCTCAGAGGTAAGAGGACCGTCTCTGACTGTCCATGACTCTTCTCCATGTCAGAGCTCACACTCACATTATTCACACATCTGTGTGTTCAAGAACAAAGCAGCAGCACACTGCACACTCTGCTGGACCTGGACCTGGACCTGGGCCTGGACCTGGACCTGGACCTGGACCTGGACCTGCCAGCTGGGTGTCCATGAAGAGTGATGGGTCAAAGGGTCAGCCCATTGATTTCAAAGCTGTTGATCCATCTGAGGGTCAAAGGTCAGAGTTAATGTCACAGCTGCAGTTTGTTTCCATCATTATTAAACATTTAAAGTGTAACATGATGTTCAGCATCATTTTTCCAGAAGAAGCTCAGAGTCAGTGTTTGTGATTCTATCAGGATCCAGGATGTGAGAGCAGACTCTGCTGGACCTGGACCCAGCTGTGTGTCCATGAAAAGTGATTGGTCGATGATTCAGCCCTTTGATTTCAAAGCTGATCAGCCATCTGATGATCAAAGGTAAGAATCACTCTGGAAGTGTCTCCATGCTGTGATGAGCTCTGCTGGACTCTTGGGGTTGTATGTGTCTGTTTGCAGGTGGTTGATGGTTTGGAGCATCTGTAGCACAGAGTAATGCATATTTACAGTGCTGCTTCAAAGTGTATGAATCATTTAAAATCTTCTATATGTCTGCATAAACATGACTTAAACATCTGCCTCACTGTACTAGAAAGGCAGCCCACTGAAACAAAGTATGGAAAGACATTTCAGTAATAAAACATTTAAATAATGATAGATTCATACACTGTATGTAAATATTATTGTGCTGCCCCCTATAGTCAGCCAAAATCCTATGTTTGAGTTGAGATTGTCCTACGAGGCTTCCGTAGTAGCATAATGGTTCCAGAGCCAAGTGGAAAGTTTCTGCTGTGTTTTTTCATCCTGCTACATGTTTTTTAGTCGTCTGAGAATATCTGTCTGTAAGTATTATGTTTCATAAGCCCTTACCTTACGTCATGCGCTCATAGGAGGCACTTTAAGTTATTTAAGTTTAAGAAAACGGGTTAAAAGTGTGACGCTAATAGCGCTAGCGACCTTATGGGTTTTTCAATGCAAATTAGCATTGTGCTAATCGCTAGCGGTTTATGCATTTTTCTGTTGTCTAGCTCAGCTATGTTTTGTCGGCCTGCAGAATTCAGCATTGATCGTGTTTCGGGTCATATTTATGCAGAAATATAGAAAGTTTGACCAACTTCCCAAAACGACTGTAGCTGTCAGCCTATATGTAGCTAGGAGCTAGTCTCCTCCTCCTCAGATTCCCAGGGTCCTGGTTTGGATTTTTGCACGTACCTCACACTGCTGATTATTCTGACTTGAACACAGCCTGTGCAGAACTTTAAGGTGGCTTCTGTTCTTCGGTGTTTTTGGTTGAATTTGGTCAAATTGTGATCAAATAAATTGTGTGATAACAGTTTTTCAGTCTCTTGTAGTGGCCATCATGGACACTGATCCAGCTCTGTGTCCATGAAAAGTGAACATTTCACAAATGTTGATACCACTTTAAGTCCTGTTTCTGTAACTTAGCAGAGTTCTTCAATGATCATGTGGGTCTGCTTGGCTCTGTAAAAGACCCATAAGCAGGTCTGTGTTTGTAGATGTATAATAGAAAGTATCAGTATGTATTTATGTTGTCATGTTATCATCTCATGGTGGTTTCTGAAGGCTTTAAGTAAAGGAAATAACAAAGGTCTGCAGTGTGATGATATAGACTCTATATCATCACACTGCAACATTGTCTGACTGCGATTCATCCTGCTGCACATCGTTTAATGTTAAAGAAAGAGAAACATGGTGAGTGGAAGATTTAACTGAAATCTTACAGCTGTGCTGGCAGCCATTAAAGCAGAATATGTGAAGAAGAACAAATTACAAACCTGCTGGATGCAGCTGAACAGTGTGGAGTTGGGATAGTTTTCAGTTTTAATACAACAATGCTTGTTTGTCACCAGTCTGTTGACTGTTGTGTATCTGTTTAAAGTGAAAACACATCAAAACACTTAGTGAAGTGATTGTGTTGTTAAATGCTGATGTTTCTGTCACAGACTGCAGCAACCCAGTGTTCAGACTCCTGCTCAGGACGCCATATTTATGGTGAGTACAAACAGCTTCTAACTACAACACAACAGTCCTGGTGCTCTACAGAGACCCAGAGCCTGACCCCTGAGCAAGCATTCACAGAGACAGAACTGTGGTAGTAATACTTGTAACTACAGCAGCTGTGCATACACAACACTTCATATCTAATGTTGTAGATTCAAGTAATACATGTATGAACATAAGCTGTAATATCATGAAACACTAAACTGTTATTCTGCTCCTCAAAGTCTGAGAGTTTATACTCTGTTGTTCTGTTCCAGCTGCTGGAGGAGAACATTGTCAGGTTTGTGAAGGATGAGCTGAAGAAGATCCAGAAGCTCCTGAGTCCAGATTACCCAGAATGCTCAGAGAGTCAGAGGGAGGATGAGGAGGATGAAGAGCAGAGGAGCAGCAGAGAGTCATTAGTGCAGATCACAGTGCACTTCCTGAGGAGGATGAAGCAGGAGGAGCTGGCTGAGCGTCTGCAGAGCAGTAAGAGGATTTGAAGAGCTTTAACATGATGGAAAGAGGAAATGAAGTTTACATTTACACACTCTGCTGTTAATATGATGCAGACATCTGTGAATTCTTCTGACTGAAAACACAAACTGTTTGTCTACAACTGATGAACAGATTTCATGGAGACAGAAAATATTTATTTGACACATTTATTGTAGCGTTCACTTATTAATGACATTTATTGTTTGTTCAGGAACTCCTGCTGCAGAGTGTGGACGTAAACTCAAGTCTAACCTGAGGAAGAAGTTCCAGTGTGTGTTTGAGGGCATCGCTAAAGCAGGAGAGCCGACCCTTCTGAACCAGATCTACACAGAGCTCTACATCACAGAGGGGGGGACTGCAGAGGTCAATGAGGAACATGAGGTCAGACAGATTGAAGCAGCATCCAGGAAAGCACACAGACCAGAAACAAGCATCAGACCAGAAGGCATCTTTAAAGGCTCACCTGGAAGACAGGAACCAATCAGAACAGTGATGACAAAGGGAGTGGCTGGCATCGGGAAAACAGTCCTAACACAGAAGTTCACTCTGGACTGGGCTGAAGACAAAGGCAACCAGGACATCCAGTTCACATTTCCATTCACTTTCAGAGAGCTGAATGTGCTGAGAGAGAGAAAGTTCAGCTTGGTGGAACTTGTTCATCACTTCTTCACTGAAACCAAAGAAGCAGGAATCTGCAGCTTTCAGCGCCTCCAGGTGGTCTTCATCTTTGATGGTCTGGATGAGTGTCGACTTCCTCTGGACTTCCACAACAATGACATCCTGACTGATGTCACAGAGTCCACCTCAGTGGATGTGCTGCTGACAAACCTCATCAGGGGGAAGCTGCTTCCCTCTGCTCGCCTCTGGATCACCACACGACCTGCAGCAGCCAATCAGATCCCTCCTGACTGTGTGGACGTGGTGACAGAGGTCAGAGGGTTCACCGACCCACAGAAGGAGGAGTACTTCAGGAAGAGGTTCAGAGAGGAGGAGCAGGCCAGCAGGATCATCTCCCACATCAAGACATCACGAAGCCTCCACATCATGTGCCACATCCCAGTCTTCTGCTGGATCACTGCTACAGTTCTGGAGGACATGCTGGAAACCAGAGAGGGAGAAGAGCTGCCCAAGACCCTGACTGAGATGTACATCCACTTCCTGGTGGTTCAGACCAAATTGAAGGAGGTCAAGTATGATGGAGGAGCTCAGACAGATCCACAGTGGAACAAAAACAACAGGGAGATGATCCAGTCTCTGGGAAAACTGGCTTTTGATCAGCTGCAGAAAGGAAAACTGATCTTCTATGAGTCAGACCTGACAGAGTGTGGCATCGATATCAGAGCAGCCTCAGTGTACTCAGGAGTGTTCACACAGATCTTTAAAGAGGAGAGAGGCCTGTACCAGGACAAGGTGTTCTGCTTCATCCATCTGAGTGTTCAGGAGTTTCTGGCTGCTTTCCACCTCATACGCTGTTTCATTGATGGGGACGATGAAGAGCTGGTGAACTTCCTGGGAAAGAAAAAGAGGTCATCTCTGGATGACATCCTGGACAGAGTCATGGAGAAATCTCTGAACAGTGAAACTGGCCACCTGGACCTGATGGTTCGCTTCCTTCATGGTCTCTCCCTGCAGTCAAACCAGAGACTTTTAAAAGACCTGCTGGGTCAGACAGAGATCAGTTCAGAGGCCATCCAGAGAGCCATCAACAACCTGAAACAGAGACGCACTCATACAGTGTCTCCTGACAGAAGCATCAACATCTTCCACTGTCTGATGGAGATGAACGACCTCTCAGTGCATCAGGAGATCCAAGAGTTCCTGCAGTCAGAGAACAGATCAGAGAAGAAACTGTCTGAGATCCACTGCTCAGCTCTGGCCTCCATGCTGCAGATGTCAGAGGAGGTTCTTCATGAGCTAGACCTGATGAAGTACAACACAACAACAGAAGGACGATTGAGACTGCTTCCAGCTGTGAGGAACTGCAGAAAGTTCAGGTGAGTCCAGATGTGACCAATCAGTGTAGATTACTGGTTTAGTTCTTAGACACATTCACACTGTGTGTTTCTCTCTAACAGAGCTCCTTGTGTTCATTGACACATCACATCAGCTGTGTTTTTGTCTCAGATGTTCTTCTACTGTGAAAACATTGTTTTGTATGTTTCTGTTTGAAGCTGTTAAATGAATGGACAATAAATGTGTCTTTATTTGTAGTTAAAACAGCTGCATGTGGTCAAAGAGCTGCATTTATCTTTCAGCAATATCAGCTGGAAGAACCTACAACAGAGGAATAAAGTGAAATACCCTGTCAAAATGAGACGATGAGAATGATCAGAACTATTGTTACATGTCAAACAGTCAGATCAAATGAGATCACTGCTACTACTTAAAGTGTCCCTTTCATAATGTTCTGATATTTCTGTCATCACAGACTTTCTGACTGTGACCTCTCAGAGACTCACTGGGAAGTTGTGGCCTCAGCTCTGAAGTCCGACCCCTCCCATCTGACAGAGCTCGACATGAACCGGAACAGGCTGCAGGATTCAGGACTGAAGCAGCTATGTGCTGGACTGGACAGTCCTCACTGCATACTGCAGGTTCTCAGGTCAGTTAATGTTATTATTAGGCTGAGGTCCAGTTTTTAAATCATCTGTCAGGACTGACAGACAGAAAAGGACCACAGACATGTGTATCTTCAGTCACTGTTGCTCTGATGACAAATCAGATCTACTCATATGTTCAAATGTTGCTCAGTAATTCAGTGAATAATTATTATTTTCTTCCCTCCCAGTAACAGTAATCTGTATGTTTTAATGTTATCCCATATTATTAGATGATCAGTGGTATCAATGGCTCTATCAATGTGTTGTATTGTTTTATTAGGTTGTGTGGCTGTGGTTTGTCAGAGATCAGCTCTCTGGGATCAGCTCTGAAGGCTAACCCCTCCCAGCTGAGATATCTGGACCTCAGTGGGAACCACCTGCAGGATGTGGAGCAGCTACGTGGTTTTCTGGAGAGTTGTGGACTGCAGACTCTGAGGTCAGTCTCAATAGTTTTATGTGTTGTGATGTAAAGTTTGTGGTGGGGTGAGCTCTGAAGTCCCAAGACTGCAGATCCTCGGGTCAGGGTAAATCTGGGTGTTGATCCAGTCTTCACATTTCATTGGTTGATCGGTTGGATTTTGTTGCTTATGTTTTGAACTTATGATGCATTACTAACCCCACCCAACCCCAGATGTAGAATGTCTGTAGGGGTTTAGTTCTTGCTTTTTGAGTTTATGATTTTGTAACTCTACTCTTGTCAAGTTGTCTGATCAATGAGGGAGGTTTGGGTTTACTAAAGCTCTTTGAGATGCAGCATGGTTTTGTTTTCAGTTGTATATCAGCATGGGTTGCAGATATAACTAGTACAAATGAGTTCCAAGATGAAATTGTTGGAACTTTCTGGTGTAAAATATTTCCGACAAACATATGTGAATATAGAAAACACTTCAACAACATGTAGCGCTCCCCTCTGTAGTCATATTGATGATGTTATGTGCGATCACAGACGGAGATCCAGAAGCAGGTACATTTACTCACTTTAATAGAGAAAACAAAAAACTACCACTGAGGCGAAAACTGAGCTGAGTCCAAAATATAACCAAAAACAACCACAAGGGCGAACTACGAGGTAACTTGAAGGAGGAACGAAAAACAACCACGAGGGTGAAGCACAACTCAGGTCCAGGGCGAGAAACAACCGGGTGGCGTGGCTGGAGGCCTAGGCAAAAAACAAGGTAAGTCACTGGTCACTTAGAACGGACAGAAAGGTGGCTGGTTGCTTAGTACGAAAATAGCAGTGAAGAACTGGCGCCGAGGAGAAGGGAGGCGGCGCTTAAGTAGCCGGCGGAATGACGGGAAACGGAACCCAGGTGAGAAGAAGCCACGACTCCACCCAGACCATCGCGCCTGGAAAGAACAAAAACAAGGAAACGAGCAAGAAATGAAAAACACAGGAAGTGCCAGAGGAGCAACTCTCACCACATTACAGATGAGGGCAGGCTTTGAGGTTCTTTTAAAGCAGCGGTCCCCAACCTTTTTTGCACCACGGACCGGTATCATGTAAAACAATACTTTCACGGACCGGCACAGAAAAAAAACAAAAAACAAAAAAAAAACAAAGTGCATAAACAGACTCTTACTCTTATGCTTAATAAGTGGGAGCCTTTGAGCTTTCTCAGCAATGAGGCGGTCCCATCTAGGGATAATGGGAGACATGACACCCGAAGTGTGTTTCTTATGTCCAGTCCACTCCGTAATTTTGTTTTGGCCGTCATTAATTGCTTCAGTCGTTCTTGTTCATGTTTTCTTCCATGGCTCGTCTTTTAATGCAGGGTGCTCGGTCTCGCAGTTCTGAAGGCTTCGTTGCCTCATTTGCGAGTCTGTCGCCACATATCGCTCAGAGCGGACTTGGTGTGTGAGAATCACCTGTTGCAATAAATCCGTATTTTAAATAGGACTCCTGATATAGTATTTTAAATGCGGGTTTCTTTTTCTTTGAAGGGGTAGGCTCCTCTTCTTCTGTCTCCTCGTTAGGCCTTTTCCCCTTTCCGAAGAAGCTCTCCAAAGACGTTTGTTTTTTATTTATTTTTGCTGCTTGTGGGCTTAATTTTGGGGTTCCGTATCCCGTGACCGAGACAAGCGTCTGGGCAGGTGCTTAAAGGCACAGGCGGATGAATCTGATCGATTTATAAATGAAACAGCTTTCAGACTCAGATAATGAATAATATATGTTTTGCTCAGTCTTTCTGTGCGGCCCGGTACCAAATGACCCACGGACCGGTACCGGTCCCCGGCCCGGTGGTTGGGGACCACTGTTTTAAAGTATTTATCCAATGTTTCTTAACCCTGATTAACTCAGTTTTAATTATTATCTTGGATGTCCCTTTAATACACACAAGTGCAGTGTTTAACCCATCAATCAAATGGCCATCTTTAAATTATATTTTTAATGAAGATCTTAACTACGTCTGCATATGTCTCTGCAATTGAATCACTGCCCTTTCTCAGGTGAGTAATAAGTAACACAACACAAGGTTTTGGAAAAATAATTCTCAGTTATTTAAGAAAAGGTTAATGCTGGTGAACTAAGAACATGAAAATAAAATTAGAATATTGTTTTGGAGCCTTAAACATCAAATGTCACTTTTTTAAAGAAAAACACTCCAGCTGTTTGGAGGCAAAAACACAATATAACCTTTTTTCTTAACCCTCTAATGAATTCAGAAACTCAGTTTACCAACCTCAAGGTCACTTAAACAAAAGTTGTGGCCCCCACACCTTAATACACTCTATAAAGCAGCAGCTTAAATGATTACAGACTGACGTATACCGCAGCAGGCGAAAGTCTTCCCGCCTCTCAGTATGCTGCTAGACTTCTTCTCACAGATTGTCCTGTCAACAACCTTAAGACACAAGTTACACACCGTTTTGTGCACTGCTAACTTAGAAATGAAGACAGAAAATCTCTGTGTTACACATGTTTCTCCGACACACCTCTCCTAGTCTGTGTCACACTGTGCTCACGGTCCTGTCACTTGTTATTAACCCCATCTATGCTGGTGGGACATCTTTCAGCAACATTCTTTAACATAACACAACAAACATGTAACACTTTTTACCCTTTTAAATCACATTTTAAATGCTTACACATTTAAACTTGAACTGAAATGATCAACACTCATTAAAACATGTGGGGATTTTAAACTGGGTTACAAACAAAACACATTTAGGAATGAAACCTTCTAGATGTAGGCTTCACTCAAGAGATTAAATGATGATGGATTGTGCAAGTACATCTATAACATTAAACTGCAGCTCATTAAACAAGACGAAAATATGAATTGACACACTATGAACACAAAGTTAACTAGAAAGCATTTCCTGCAGAAAATGTGAGTTTGGTTGCTGCAGCTGAAGCATTGCTCTGAATGATGTGAAGGATTGCTCTGAATTGCTGGAGAATCTGCAGTCTGAATTTAAGTTGCTGAGACACTTTGAATAGATGAAGCTGTTTTATTGTGAAAAGTAGAAAACCTTTGAACATTAGGAAGTTATGAAACAGAAACTGCTGAAGATGAACAATATGAAGTCACTGACCTTAAAGAATAGCCTGGAAATACACCATAAAGGTCTGAGGCTGGAATCATATCTAAAGCTAATAAGGACAGGCTGTATGGTTTTAATGTGGAAAAGTATCAGAGTTACCTCCCCCAGAACATTTTGGATGAAGTAGAAGCCATTTCCTGCATTCTGGTGGATTTCAACAGCTATTATACTGACAGAAGTAAAGGGTTAACTCAACAACTATTACTGAGAGATTCAATAACTCCTTATTTATTTTAAGCCATGATGACAAATATAAAACCAACTGAAAATGAAACAGTTCTGTCAGCCTCATGGTGGCACTACACTAACAGGTTATTAGAACAAAATGTTTACATCTGTTACTGTCTACCTCTGTGCCACCATGACTTTAACCACAAAAACCACATTTCTGTTTCACTGTATTCCCAATGAGGCCATCAGCTGCACTGTCAGGTTTTAGAGACTTCACAGAACAGATCAGATTAAACAGATTAGAAACAGATTACCCAAAGCCTCCAAAACAAGCTGCACAACAGGTAACTTAGTTCACATGAATCTGTGCTGATGTGTCTGCTTGTGTTGATCAGCACACACAATCAGTTCACATGAAGTGACTGAAACACAAAGGGAGGATCAATATAGAAGGAAACCCGCTCCCTGTCTCTCACTCCTGGCCTGCCCTATATGCCATAACGTCTGCTGCACGGTGTGCTTGCAGCTGAATCTCAGACCTCACCTGGCAACAATACATTTTTTTCTGATTGGCTGATTCCTGTTCTCTGCCATAGAAATGACAGATGATTAATAATAAAAAATGTACAAACATAATTCACAAATTATAACCACTGACATTACTAAGCTTAGACAATAGTGTCCTTTCATGTTGTAGAATTGTCTTTTCATTGCACTGCTCTACTTCTTACAATTATTCAGTATTGTTAAATGTACACATTTCATTTCTTTCAGGCTGAGCAGCTGTAACCTCTCAGAGAGAAGCTGTGAAGCTCTGTCCTCAGTCCTCAGCTCCCAGTCCTCTAGTCTGAGAGAGCTGGATCTGAATAATAACGACCTGCAGGATTCAGGAGTGAAGCTTCTTTGTGCTGGACTGGAGAGTGCTGACTGTGGTCTGGAATCACTGAGGTCAGGATCTGGTTGTTGATCATTTAAATGCATACCTTAACATTATGTTTGAAGCTTTTCTACATGCAGTTCATGTGTTGACATGTGGAGGCTTTCAGACACTAATGTGCACTGAATTCTACACAAGTAAAAAGATCTTTATTGTCATTATTCACAACAAATTTCCATTCATTCATCAATAACAACTAATTTGCATTTCTTTCAGTCTGAGCAGCTGTAACCTCTCAGAGAGAAGTTGTGAAGCTCTGTCCTCAGTCCTCAGCTCCCAGTCCTCTAGTCTGAGAGAGCTGGATCTGAATAATAACGACCTGCAGGATTCAGGGGTGAAGCAGCTGTCTCACGGATTAGGGGGTCCAGACTGCAGACTGGAGACTCTCAGGTCAGGATCCAGCTTGTTGATCATCAGTTAAATTCTGCTTCATGTTCATGTTGAAGATCTGTTGGATTTTCCTTCTTTCTTCTTGAGTTCATGACATGTTTTGTACCTCCAGTCTGTCAGGTTGTCTGATCACACAGGAGGGCTGTGCTTCTCTGGCCTCGGCTCTGACCTCCAACCCCTCCTATCTGAGAGAGCTGGACCTGAGCTACAATCATCCAGGAGACTCAGGAGTGAAGCTGCTGTCTGCTTTACTCAACAGTCCAGATTGTAGTCTGAAGACTCTCAGGTACACAGAGACCACAGAGCATGAGTCCTCCTCAGTCTGTCAGTTTAGCTCATATATCCACAGCTGTTGATGGATGGACTGAAACTGCAGAGAAGAAATAATCACTGATCCCTGATGTTCATCTTCCTCCATCATTAAGTGTCCATCATGTTAACTTCACTTTTCTTTATACACGTTCTTCATGTCAAAATACAAACAGACTGATTTTCAGTCACACTTAGTGCAGATCAAATACAAAATGATGCCCTACTTATTAATGTCCTCAGCTGTAAGAACCACTGAATTATTTCCACAAACAAATGTTCCTGAAACAATCCATATGTGAAGCTTCAGAGGAGACAACAACACAATGGTAGAAGGAGGAGTTCCTTCAGTCAGAGACAGAGAGCAGGGAGACACTACAATATTATCACTGTAAAAACTACACACAGACATGAGTGAATGTATTTATTTGAAGTGTGTCAGAAACTCTTCCATCCATGACACATGTGAACCAGGCTTGTGTTTGCATATAGAGTGAAAGGAACAAACAGTCAGAGACAGTGTGGCTTGTTTGCTGCTTTGGATAAATGCACAATGCTGAGATCAAACCTACACTGTTGCTGCATGAAGAGGATTTTACAGTAAAGCACTGACAGAGAGCAATATTTCACAGAATGGAGGACATGAATAAACACAGAGCAGATCAGGAGAGACTCTTCTGGAGTCGACACAGATGAGTTTCAGTCTGTTTGTGTGTCTCTGACAAACTGAGGAACTCTGCTTCATGTTGATCAGCAGTTTGGACTCATGTTGGTTAGAAAATCATTCTGACTGTGTTTCTTCCTGCAGGGTGGAGCATGGTGGAGAGCAGTGGTTAAAACCTGGGCTGAGGAAGTGTAAGTTTGACTCAGTCTTTCCTCATGTTATTGTGCATGAGTCAGTGTTGTATCAGTCCATCAGAGCTGTTGTAGCGCAGCCTCGGCGGTTGGATTTCTTTGGTGTTTACTGGAGTTTATTACTCCCCAGCAGGAGTTTTAGGTTCCAGCTTTGTCATTGGTTTTCCTTTTTTCTCTTGTTAGGGAGCTTTAGTGTGTTGTAGTGTCTCTGTGTTTGTTTGGGCACTGCTCAGCTCTGAGTTCATGAACTGCAGCCTAACACTGAAACCAGCCTGTGTAGCTGCCGATCTGAGAGTGAGGACGAGTGGGGAGGTGCAGACATGCTGTGTGTGGGTTTCCCCTCAGCCTGGGACATAACAGAGACAACCAAAGCAGACAAAAGACAAAATCCAATAAGAGACCACAAAGGGTTGAAAAGGTCCAAACACAGGAATAAACAGCTCCACAGTCCAAAAGCAGGCAGGACTCAGACACAAAGAATCTCATCCAAAGGGTCAGACTGGACTGATGGACTGAAGAGTGAAGACACTGAGACACTGAGCTGTGAGCAGCATTATTAGGGTTAGGGTTAGGGCGAGAAACGCCACTGTTTAAGAAAACGAGTTACCACCAAAATAAGTTTCACACGGGGTCTCTGTTTAAAGTTTTTAATCAATTAGTAACAAAACACGTTATCCGCCATGTTTCCCTGCACCGCTTCTTCCCTTTTTTCCCAATCTGCTACAAACGCCCTGATTTTCAGCACAATGCAGCATTTCCATTCAACCAATCACGGGGCAGCTTTCCAACTGTCATGGCGGCGCCCTGTCAGTAGATAGAAAGTATGTCCAGTCGTCTTTTAAATGAGTGTTTTAGCTGTGTGACATGAATAACTTTGACAGTATCCATGAGGCAGTCCTCTTTTCTTCCATGGGAAAAAAGCGGAAGCCTTCCATACAGAATCCCGAAACTCAGCTGGAGGGAAAATACCGGCCACTTCCTGTTCACATACTAAAGAGAAAAACTTTTGTCATGCGGATCAACTGACAGCCGGCGAAATAATATTATTAGAAATACATATATAAATACATAAAATGAGTTTTATGATGAAATGGATTTATAGCTTTTTGGGTGTTTAATAAATGTTTAAAATCAAAATATAGATCAGATTTTTTGATGTTATGTTTTTTGATGTTAACTCTATAATCTCCCCCTATATCCCTCCTCATTCTTTGTCAGGGTGAACCAATAAACCACTATAATTCCTTGGAAGCTTCCCTCAGGTGAGCAACCACAAGGAATCATGTATACTGACAGTCAAGAAATGCACCAACAACCAAGTTACATATTTGCTGCTGATAGAAGGTCTTAGGAATCAGATGGGCAAGCTTTATTCTACTGTTATGTAATGTATACAATGAAAATCTGACACAAATAAGGGCGGGTATATTGAGTCTGTGCAAACAAAGAAGTTTGTTCCCTGACATGAATGAATGTAACTGCAGCAGAGTAAAGATATCTTTGCTAAATTAGTATAATGTTAGGCCAATCAAATTTCATGATAATGTAATCACAAATTAAATGTAGATTTCCATTAAATCCAATTATGAGACAGCTGTATTATTCAGAAACAACAGAATACAGAACAATCACAGTAGCACCAAAGGAAAGTGACTGAATGAGATGCCCTTTACATTAAACTGTAACCCGGAACTGTGTCACACCGTTTGTTTGTCTAATTTACAGACTGGCATGGCGAACATGTACCCACTACCACCAGTGTAAAATGCTCTGGACAGAAAGTTCCACTGAATGTTGGATGTGATGAAAGTGAGTGAGCAAACACTGGTGGTCTGGTCCTGACAGACCTGTAGATGACTCTGTCAGAGAAGAAATCACAGCGCTGACTTTCTGGGTTCACCAAGATCACTCTTGCAACTGCACAGTTGACCGTCTGATACCAACGTACATGGGGGTGGTAACTGAAATCCAACAACAAAACACTTAGAACAATGTAACTGTATTATTAAGACCACATATTGTACGACGTCTCGTGCCTTTTTGTTGAGTCGTCTCTTCTGTTAGAGCTGATGACCTGCTGTCTGTAGCTTCCATCTGCCCCTTCAGGTACACCTGTACACATGATTTATGGAGTGTCTCAGCTCATTCATAGTAGCCTATATAAAACATCTTTCTGTGTGCTAGTTTACACCATCTCTTGCCTCTTAGTGTCAATCTGCGATGTTTCGTAAACTGTGGATCTGTATAGAAGTTACAAAAATGCTTTTACCATTTCCAGAGGGGTTTAGAGAGGCAGCCAGGCTAATCACTGGATACACGTCTATCGCATCCCTCTTCCCGTGTATGATAGCCAGCGTTCAATGAAACATTTGTGACAGTGTGTATGTGACAACAACAACATCAAAATGGATATAAACCTTAAGTGGCTACAGAGCAGAATGAAAGGTATTACAGGAGCACAGAAACAAGAGAGCAGAGGCTGTGTGGTTCCCTTACGCTCTTTGCAACAACAACCACCTAATCAAAGGCAATAAGCTCTGACAACACCCAAACAAACTGGGAATAGGGTTATAGAATAATTATTGTATGTTTCCTCACTGTAACGCTGCTGTTAGTAATAACAGTTTCTTTGGCGGACCTTGAAGTTTCTATGCCCTATTACTCAACACTGTGCTCTGTTTGTACAAGGAGCCCTGACAATCAGGCATCTCTGCCACTCCCTACGTATTGATAATAATGCCGCACAAACTTAATCACAGTACTCATTTTGAATGTATACAAGACCTGAAAGAATACAAAGCTCAATCAAAATCAGCAGCACACCATGCCAAACACATACTGGTACTCACACTCAAAACTACACTGAATCTCTGAAACACATGCTTATCTAAAGACACCAACCTCTCCTTCTTAATTATTATTAATTAATATTATGATTAATTTTCTTCTTTTTAATGCGAAACAAGAAAAGAATTCTAAGAAGAAAAGAAGAAAACAAATCTGTCAGGGCACGGTTACATTTCCATTCAAACAATATAAAAAGCACTACTGTTTCCATTACAGCTGAAGGTTTACAAACCATGTACAGAATCATTGTATCATTTAAAATAACACAACATAACAGTTGTGGCTGTGTTAGTAACTTACTTTGTAGATGACTGGCTCAGAAAATACTGGGGTATCAACACACAGTATCTGTGAAGAGGACACAGAAAATCATCAACACATGCATTGTGTTTACTGTCAGTTGTTGTATATGCTGCTAACACAACCCAATGACTCCATGGGTATTAATAAAGTTCATGTGAACTCACGACACTTTGATCATGTTCAATTTCAAATGACATAAACCAAACAGGCTCTCACACACAAGGAGTTCAGCAGCTCTGGTGCTTTAACACATCTTCATTAAAGTGAACAGCCATGAAGAAAGGCCTCCATGTTCAGTGAAAGGCACTACAAACAGGTTTTATCCTGCTGACTGAGCTACATGCTGTCACTCATTTTGACTTCCTACTCGCTATCTCTGGGCTCACAAACGGGAAGTTCTTAGATGACACTTTCTATGTCTCAGAGAAAACTCCTACCTGCTCTCGTACTATAGAGTTCCTTCTGTTGAATGTGTCACTGTTTGTTTAGCATGTTCCTCCTGATGTTAGCTGTATGACTGCTGCAGCGACCGCTTGTTTTCTTTTAACGGCAGCCGGACACGGATGCGGCGGAGTGTTGTTGGACAGCAGCAGAAGACGCAGCGTAGACCCAGATTAATTAGTCACAGGTTCACTTGCTTCGATTTTCGCATCAATTGATCTAGACGCAAAGGCGTGAAATCAAATATTTGTAAAACTGTTTTATTAATATTTACAAATACACAAATACAGACACAAGACTTCTTACCATAATGTGTTTTTGAGATTGGAGGTTGAATCCTTGTAAGCCGATGTTACCCCACATGGTAAACAGAGTTTGCTCCATCAGGACGCTGTCTCCTTTCCTCCCTGTGGACATGAACAGCTCCTCCAAGTGTGGCCGAGGAACATGAAGCCATTGCAGCAGCATCAAAACAAGGTCCTGAGCAGCATAACAACAGATAAAGTAAAAATAAAGACGATACAGAACAACCATTAGATCTGCAGATATACATGTAAGTCTGTTCCGGTTGGCCAGCAGGTGGTGCAGAGGCACGGTTGGTTTGGTTGGAGTGACAGCTCACATGCTGCACTTTTCTTCAGTGACACCGTAGTTGCTGAGAGAAGTTTGTGCAGGGCGCCATATTGCTTTCAGAAGTTTGATTCCTCTGAAAGGTAAGCAGCACTTCATGATGTGGTTTATTTTATGTGAAGGTAGTGATTGTGCATGGCTCCTTGGGAGCTCACTGTAAAAATGGATATTTATGAGGCTGAGTTCTGTTTCTGACAATTACATTATTTGGTAGTTAACCCTTCATTGTAAGCATACCTATAAGTATGTGTAGTCATATCAGTGTTAATTTTGGCAGCAATTTTTGATTTAGTTTTTATTTTAAATAAAAACTAAATCAAAAATTGCTAAAATGTCATTTGATTTTAGAAACATTTTAGTCATCAACATTTTTTAACTTTTAGTCTAGTAAATCTGCCGTGGATTTAGTCGACTAAAATTCTATGATATAGGCTATTTGTCATGAAATTAGTTTGACTGTGCAATAAAAACAGGCACAGCTTTAACTTGTGTTATTTGAAACAAACATCTCTTTATTTAATTGCCGTTACCTTTTCACAAAAGAACAAAAGCACCAGTGAACAGTGAGCTGCTCTCCCTGAACGTTCATACACTGTTCAGTCATGACCTTCTTCATGAACAGGCTCTCTCATATTCTAATAGGCTCACCCTTAACCCATCTGCAAACACGTGTTGCCAACAGCCAATAGAAAGGAGACACAACACAAAAACTAATCAAGTTTACTAACATGAATACAAACAACAAACCTAAAATAACATCCCTGAAGCACATACACCCAACACTAACCAGGTCTAAATGCATTCACTAGTTAACTAGTGCAACGTTTTGCCTTACTAGTGCGAGAAATAAAATATTTAATATCAAGACATGAACTGAACTGGCTTTCCATACAACACTGTCATGAGGTCCACATTGTCCTGTGATGGAATCCAGAGTCTGAGAGTGTATGACTGGCAACAAATAACAATTTCACTTTGTAGATTAAAGCAACATGTGCTTACACCAGAATCAGTCCTGTCAGCTGATATGAACAGGACTTCCTCCTCCTCCTCCTCAGGTTCAGACAATATGAAGTCCTCTATAAAAACACATACATTCATTAAGTATGTGTTCTTTATGTGTATAGGACCACTGTCCTCTGTGGACTAGCAGATGTGAGCATGTGAGGAACTGGAACCACTTCTTCATCTGAACCATGGAGATGCCAATTTATAACACCTGAAACCACCTCCACTGTCTGCACACACAGGAAGTTCACCCTTAAAGAAGCATTCAGCGAATTTCTTATATGTTTGAAGGTAGCCAATCAATGCTCTCTGTTTCAGTTAACCTGTCTGCACAGAATTAGTCCCTTAAATCACACGTAGAGCCCGGATATCTCAGTCGGTAGAGCATCAGACTTTTAATCTGAGGGTCCAGGGTTCAAGTCCCTGTTTGGGCAGAAAGCTTTGTACTCTTGTTACACCACATTCAGATGTTAACCCTTTAAACCCTAAAATAAAACAAAAATCGCCTAAAAAGACAATAATAACGTGCATTATGCATGTTCTTGGTGTCTAGGAACATCCAGGGACCTCGGAAAATGCATTTCCAGTGTTTAAAATATTGTGTCTATTAGTATGCCTGAGTGAATTACAATAAACTGAATGAGAAATGTAACATTTCTATCCTCAAGTTTTTTTCCTGTTTGACAGCAGAAAACAGTATGCTAACAATGATTCTATGTACACAGATGCCATTGATCACATTCAGCTATCCCTTGGCTACAAATATACCAAATTTGATAGAATTTGAACAAAGAGCAAAGTCTTCACAAAGGTTTTAGTAAGGATATCACCAGGCGGACACTCTGGCACAATTTGGCACCACATTGCCAAATAGGTTACTTATCATTTCCAATGGGAAGTGGCTGAAAAATACAACTTACATCCATTTCACTAGTCTATTGCCATCTACTGGAGCTTTTGGGTATGAATTTTACCTTGTACTTCATCAACTTCTACCATTATGCACAGTGTAAAATCAAAAACATCAAAATGTATAATTTTGTCTCCAAATAGAGCAGTTTTTATTATCATAACTAATACTATACTATACTGTGTATATGTATATATATAATAAATCATTTTTATTAGCAACAAATAGTTTACACTTCAAAATAAATGTACAAAACTTACTCATAAACTGGGTCCATCTTTTCCAACGTTCAACTGGCTGGCAACGGGGTCAAACAAATCCGGAAATCCCTGCCGTTGAAATTCTGCTCCATGCCCCTCTCGACGCAGTAAGAAGAAGAGATAAGCTAGCTAACAACCTAAAAAAACCTCTGACACTCACTGAAACTCACTGAAATTCACCAAAAGTCACTGAAGCGCACTAAAGCAACTACAACCTCCACAAACACCTACGCGCACTAGCGTTAGTGTTGTTGCGTCTTTACGCAGGGATTTTATGTCAGCTGGGTATTGTAGTCCATTAGATTTTTATACCATTCAATTCAGTAGCTTGTCCTCTTTCATTGGACTACAAACATGGCCGTGTCAGAATTTGAAGTAATAGTGCCTGCACGTTTTCAGCCCTTCAGCGGCCCATCGGGGTTAACCACTGCAGTACTGTTAACCTGCTAGCATCTTTGCTTATCTAAACACAGTTTTCATTTCTGTCCAATGCGAGACAATTACCAACCCCTATAAAGGAGAGGTTCTGCTTCTCAATTCAATTCAATTCAGTTCAGTTTCCACTGACCACTTCCTGTTATGCAACAAATACACTATGATTCAATGTTGAGCTAATGCCACAGCCACAAAGTCAATCAAGGATTGTTTTTTGAAGACGTTTCGCCACTTCCCCAAGTGGCTTCTTCAGTTCTGCTACTTTTCTGGTTGGGAATCCGAGTTTTATGTGTTCAGGACCTCTGTGGGTGGATCTTGCAGGAGCTCACATGACTACGATCCCTATAGTTCAGGGTTCGGCAACCCAAAATGTTGAAAGAGCCATATTGGACCAAAAAAACAAAAAACAAATATGTCTGGAGCCACAAAAAATGAAAAGCCTTATATAAGCCTTATAATAAAGGCAACACATGCTGTATGTATCTATATTAGCTATATTAGCCTACTATCAAAATGACTAAGTTGGCTACAAATACATAATGAACCTTCATGATTACATGTTTATTTTCCCTGCAGCACATCCTGTAGGGAATGACGCACCACGTGACTGCTCTGTTGTACGACAACTCCATTACAATATTAATGAATTATGTTTCATTGCTTTGATGAAATTAAAGAAATGCAATGAAGAAATCCGATTTTTGATGTCATTTTTATTTTGAGGATTCGAAAAAACAACAACAAAATGGAACGTGCATAACGTGCCCCTTATCTGGGCAACAAACAGAGTGCAATAAAACGCAGCCTGCATTTATAAAAATAAAACAGCAGCCTTTTGAAAAGGTAAAGTATATAAAATCTAATTCATACAGTTTAAGTTTGATTTCTGTGCAAATACCAAGCAAGTCAGTGCAAGGGTAAAACGAAGCAGCATCCTCTTCTCTTTTGGCATGCAACCAACGCAGCTATCCTCGGACCTGAGCAACAAAACACAATAATATCCCTAAGTGTCATTCCACATATATACTGACGAAAATCAGAAATCACTTTATAGAAACAGCCACTTCGTTACTAAATATGTGCCTATGACAGGATTGTGTTCTTACCCGTTTAATGTGACGTCTGTTTTCGGATCAATGGTCAGCTTCTCAACATCGGGCATGTAAGATGTAACTTTAATCTTGACGCAGGACTGCAAGCTCTCATCTGTGAGGCGGGTGCGATATTTTGATTTGATTGATTTTTGATTTGATGTAGTTCATGTTTGGAGATGCAATCCACTTCTTAAATCTATTTTTGCGCTGCTCTAATTTCTCCAGAAGTAATGCAATCGCACTTTTTCTCTCACTCCCAACTGGGTACTCGGCTGCAAATGTAACATGCCTTCCCTGGAAATGTCTTTCCACTGGCTTAGGAAGTGGAAAGACATTTTCCACTGGCTTCCACTTCTACTCTTTTTGTTATTTGACAACTTCTCGCTACAGAGCAAACATTCAGGCAATCCTTCCGCATTGGCAATGAATGCAAATGATTCGGTCCTTTGGGATCCATGGCCCATCACACAGCCACCGGTTTGTTTACAACAGCCACCTGCCTGGCATCCCGCCCTGCTGATAGAAACGTGTATCGCAGGCTATGACGCAAATCTTCGTTGACAGAAATGTTGAAATTGAATATTTATTCTAAACATTTTTACAGCATTGGAAAACGTTAAGAATGTTTGTGTCATGTTTGTCCTCCTACAGAAACCATATTAAAACAAAAAATTATATTTCCCTCCCCCATCTTTTTCCATTTTCAAACATTTTTGAAAAAGCTCCAGGGAGCCACTAGGACAGCGCTAAAGAGCTACATGCGGCTCTAGAGCCGCGGGTTACCGACCCCTGCTATAGTTGGTTAATGGCCAGTTAACGACCAGAAACTCTGGGATGAAGGGACAGGGTTGTGATCAGGTGAGAGCTGTTGCCTCACTAGTTGACGGCCCATCGTTAGAGTTTGAGTGGGAGTGAAGTCTGCTAGGAAGAGTTGTAAACAGGTGAGAGCTGATGCCTCAGCCCTCCCCCTCTGTTTAGAGAGGGTTTTTCCAATTTCACATAGACGCTTCTTTGACTCCTCTTTCATACCATCTGTCCCCCCTGTCTAGGATTTGGACATTATTATCCTCAAAGGAATGACCACTGTCTTTGAGGTGGAGGTGAACTGCTGAGTCTTGTCCTGAGGAGGTGGCTCTCCTGTGCTGTGCCATCCTTCTGTGTAGTGGTTGTTTGGTTTCACCAATATAGAGTGGCGAAACGGCTAGAATGAAAAGCATTCCAGAATGAAAGAAAGCATTCCCAAATGAAAGGCAGAAATCTAGAATGAGAGGCAGCATTCCGGAATAGACATCCATCCACCCATTCCAGAATGATAGGCAGGATTCCGGAATGGTAGACAAAATTCTGGAATTAAACCCCTAACCCGACAGTGACCTGTGATGTCATCCGATTGGAGCCAGAGACTGACCCTCCTTAAGAGCAACAGTGGCAAGAAAAAACAGGAAGAACCCCTGAAAGTTTTGTCCAACGTCTCAGCTGTTACCTTTAATATTATCATAACAGATGAAATCATTCAATTGGATTTTGTGGTCTGGGTTAGATCAGTCAGCGTTTTAAATGAAAACTTATTTCTCCTCCAGAGGAGGAACTGTCAGGAGTGGGATTTGAACCCACGCCTCCAGTGGAGACTGCGACCTGAACGCCAGCTGGCGAAGGATCGTCCGTACAATGTTGGAAAATGTTGGACACAAGAGCCAATCACAAGCCTTCAATTGCTGGAGGTGCGCCCAATCAGCTAGCGGATTTCTTCCCCACTGTCCAACATTTCCAACATTTGACCAATCACGGTGGACAAATGTTGGAGCAGAGAATCAGTATGGCGCATACCGGTCGTCATTCATTCTGCACTAGCTAGCGAGAAAAACAGTCGGTACGGTAATTAAACACTTGCTACAGTGCCGTGTGACACTATTTTACGTTTGTGTGTCATGTAAACTCTTGTACTGTGTTGACGTTTTTATAGATTGATATATTTGTTGAGTTACGGTCGTTACACAAAGTGGATTTTGTTTTTGCCACTCGGTGCTTACTAATGTTATTTAAGGTGCAGTGTTTTAAACCTGAGAATCAAAGTATTTCCACCCACGTTTAAGCACTACCACAGCACCGTTTAAGCACTACCACATAAGTTATTTAGATTTTTATGGTGTATGGCCATATAGAAATGTCTTCCTGTAAATAAACATTGTCCCTTAATGCTGCTTAAAGCTACGGCATTCTTTGTAATATTTTATTTTATATTTTATATTATATGTTGTGGTACACGGCGTGTCAGAGGACAGCGGGGGGTTGGGTGATCTATTTTGCCAGCTGACATGCTGTGGGTGAAAGGAGAGAGACGTGAAGGACAGCGGTGGCAGACAGGAGAAGGAAAACGGGAAAACGGGGAGAGTAAGAGGGACCCGTGATTCGAAAAAAAAAATACGGACAATAACCATTTGTTTTTATGGACAAGGATCGCCCAGGGAGAGAGAGGATCCCGTGTGGGGTTCACCAGGAGGAGTTTTTTGTTTGTTTGCCTGTTACTTTTTGATCGGGACTGAAGGGACATTTATTTGTAAATATGGGTCGGATTACAGCGTTATTTGGGATGTAAGAAAATATGATTTTGAGTTAATAAACCCGAAACAGTCTCATTTCAAGTGTCTGTGGTCTGTATTATGCAACAAGGGTAAATAGAGTACAACACAGGAGAGTCCCTGCTTAATAGCAACACTCCGTTTACTGTAGGCAGACTGTTAAAACGTTTATCCATATGTCCATTTGTAAAAATGATGCCAAAAATGTAGCAGATGCAGATCAACACTAGCATTCCTGTGGTCGCCGGTTCGAATCCAAGCTGTGGTCCAAAGTAAAATCCTAAGTATTTCAAAAGTTTGAAATACGTACATAAATTAGATATGTTTCCACAGCTTTCCTTTCTTTTTTCATTTTTCCCTTTTTCCCCTCTTTTTCCTCTTCTTTTCTTCTCCCCCCTTCTTCCCCATCTTAGACGGACGAATGTTCCCCAGCTTGAACGCAGCGCCTTGGACCGCTCGGCCATCCTGACATGAAAAGCGTGCTGTCCACAACAAGTTTGGAAAATCTCAAGGATGAATACTTAATAAACAATCTGAAATCTTCACTGACACTGATGTGGACAGACTCAGAGTGTGTCTGTCTATGCTATCTCAACAAGTCTTCAGCCAGAGATGAGATTTTTCATCTGGTCACCACATGATGAATCATTCTGACTATTGTAGTACCTTGAGATCTGCCTTCCCAGGTGTTTTGTCCTTAAGGTGAAGCAGTCTCTGCCTCAGGGTGAAACTGGGTTTGAAATGTGCTGGGACGTTTTATCCTTTGCCTCCTCACTGCACACCAGTTGCTCTCGGTCCAGCGTTTTTAAAATGATAGTTTTTGGAAGTGTCAGATGGACTGTGCCAGGGTTTGGTCCTCAGACAGTCAATATAAATGGCAGCACTCTGACTGGTCAAGATGACCTTTTTCATAGAGCTCGTTGTTAACACATCAGACTTGTTAAGTGTAAACGATGGAGGGGCATAAAGTGATCTTGGAGATGAAAGAACCGTTGTTGGCAGGATTCGAACCTGTGCGGGGAAACCCCAATGGATTTCTAGTCCATCGCCTTAACCACTCGGCCACAACAACCGTCAAAAGGTAACGATGAAGAGTCTGACGACCCAGGTTGGTTCTGTCCATGAGTGCATGGTCTTGTCCAGTTTGTCCTGTCCAGTTTGGTGTTGGTGCTCCTTTACTTGTTTTCCATTTCATTCGCAGGTTTGATTGTTCACACCTGTGATCAGTCATCAGCCAATCCTGCTGCAGCTTCCATCTAGTATATGTGTCCAATGGAAGCTGAGCAACATGTCAGCTACACACATAGAAACACTACACATAGTTTGTCATATAAATAACATGGATTGAATCATGTTGTACAGTCAACGGAAACAAAAAGCACTGAGAGTGGTGCTGGTAGTGCAGCAGTGGATGGAGGCTGAAGTGCTGCCACCTAGTGTCAATATTTGGTATTAACTCTGACTACATATTCCACCTTTAACTCTCTGCCATATATACTGTGCCATGTGTGAAGTGATAATAACATGTGAATGTGAATTTATTGTAAAGAACTTTACTTATTATCCCTGTTATAAGTGAGCAGTGTGTGTGTGTGTTTGATGGAGTGTGTAATGTCTGCTCAGTGTTACTGATGCTGCTGTGTGTGATCTGAAAACTGATCAAACTGTGATGTGTCTGATGCTGACAGAAGAATCAGAGGTCAGACAGTCGGATCCTCCTCTGTGACACCTTTAACATCATATCAGAAATCTCCGTCTGCTTCTGGTACATGCAGCTGATCACCAGCAGGGGGCTCACTGCTTTGCTGTCACTCAGGGGGCCTGTTCTGTCTGCCACTGGGATATGATGAGGTGAACTTCAGAGTTTGAATGGATTTCATTTGTCATGTGTTTATGATCATTTTATGAATCAGCTCAAATAAAGGAGACTCATTGAAGTCACAGTTTAGTGTTTTAATACTTATATACACTTATTTTGAAGCTGCTATCAACTTGATGAGTCTTCCTGTTGAAGCACGAGGCAGGACGTGTGTCAGAACATCCATGAACTGAGTAGATTAAGAGGAAAAGCTGATGTGTCACAGCTGCTGGTTGTGTTCTTTCAGTGTCTCCATCTTGATGAAATGAGGCGTTTTACTTCCTCCAAGTAGAGTGGACCTGGCTCACAGAGTGCTGCTGCTGTCTCTGTCTCTCTGTGAGCAGCATGTTAAACAGCAGGCTCTGAATAGTGACGTCATGATGTCACAGTCACATCAGTCTAATCTCCCAATCGGAGAGAGAGCTGTCATCAACAGCAGGAAGTGCAGGAAGCTCATGGTGTGCAGGCCTCTGATGTGTGGAGGCTGTCGGCTTGTAGCAGCCAACAAGAAGGGAGTTTGTAAAAGTTCTCTGTAACTTTAGATGTGAGGATTCAGAAAGAACTTAGATCAGATATGTGCAGCACTTGTGCAACAGATACTCCAACAGTGACAGCTCTTCTGAAGAAAGCCTGAGGAGCTGAGACCTGGATGAGACACTGATACAGCTTTGCTCTGCTGACAGGAAGGATGAAGGCTGACCACACACACACACACACACACACACACACCCACACACACACAAACACATAGACGCAACACACACACCAACACACACAATCATACGCACACTCTTACAGACATGCACACACATTTATTGTCACACCGGCTCAGAAAGTGTGACACATTGGGGAGGACAAACACAACTTTAACCGTTTGACCATTTTATTGAAGAAAGAACAGTAGTTGTACACCAACAATTGACAAACAAGGAAATGTGCAAACAAAATACACCACCATGCCTGCAGCAGGCTGGAGAGAGCAGCCCTCCTAGTAGGCCAGACGGGGAGAGAGAGAGTGAAGCAAACAGACTGGGAACTCTTAAACCGTCTCCAGCTCGTCAGCACAGGAGAGCTGCATAAGCTCAGGATCAGCTCCACCCAGCAACCTCCTGCACACACAGGGGAGAGACAGCAGCAACAACACAACACTCCCTGAGAGGCCAACACAGGGCCACAATATAGACACTGACACACACTAACACACAGACACACACACATACACACAATACACTGCTTCAGACACACACACTGCCTGCTTCAACTGTGGAAAGGCTTCCTGTGCGTCAGTGCAACAGGCTGTTGGGCCTTTGCAGGATCCTGCAGGGTCGACCCCAAAGTTCAGACTCACAGTTCACAGCAGGACTGAGCTGGATGCAGTCACAGCTCCTCACTGTGTGCAGCAGCTGGACTGAGCTGAACACTGGACTCAGACAGATTCAACATCCACACGTCAGTCACTGGAAGCCTTCAGAATGCTTCTCTCCTCACTCAGCTTCCAGTCCAGATCCAATACCTTACTGCAGGTAGTGACGGACCTGTCAGCTGTGTGTTAGAAATGCATGAATAAACAGCAGCTTCATGTTGATGCAGGACGTATGAGGGCGGAACACTGATGAGATGAAAAGATTCAGAGGAAAAGGCAGAAAGAGCAGAGCTGATAAGTCACATGACTGATGCACTGACACGCTCTCTAGTCAGCTCCTCCACCAATCAGGCGCTGCCTCGCTGCTCATGCAGCCAATCAGGTTGTAGCAGTACATTTAAAGCTTTCCTCTCTCTGCTGTCAGCTGTCATTCCAGATCACCTTTGAGAGCAGAACCCCCCAGAGGGCTGGACCTGACTGCTGTCCTGATAAAGACCTGAGGAAGACTGTTTGGAGGACACACAGAGTGGACATGGGTCACAGAGTGCTGCTGCTGTTTGTGTCTCTCTGGAGCTCCGGTAGGACTCTGCTTCCATGACGGACGTCTTTATAAGAGCTGGGAGAAGAGTGTGTGTGTTTGCCCTGTTGTTGCTGCTGTCAGCTACAGGGAGACATAAACACAGCGTGAACTGAATCAATATGAATTAAAATGGAGGAAACCTTTATTTGACCCACAATGCAGAAATTAAATCAATACATGTAACATTCAATGAAAACATGTGGCAATAAATGAATGACTAATATGCCACCATATGAACGATCTGGCACCGACTGGCTGCGGCTCCAAGCAGATGAAGGGAGGTTGGTGAGAGGTGATGAGGTGATGATCTGTTGCCAGAGACAGGTTGATGTGGCCACACTTGTGTGAAACCAGCCTGTCCAGTTAGGATCAACACTGATTGTGAATCAGTTTCAGGTGCTGTTGTGCAAATAGAACAGACAACAGGTGGAAATGAGAGGCAGTTATCAAGACAGCCCTATAAAGGAGAGGTTCTGCTTCTCAGGAGGGTCACACCCTAATACAAGACCACTTCCTGTTATGCAACAAACTTTATGATTCAATGTTGAGCTAATGCCACAGAAAGACATTTCTCCAGCTGCTAGACAGCAAGCCTTATCTAGACATGGAGGACAGTCTCCTCATGGAGGACAGTCTCCTCATGGAGGACAGTGATATGTGTAACCCCCGCTACAAAAAGACTTGTAATGATAAAAAAAAAATAAGTAGGTCAGTAAAAAGTTAAGTTTAATAGTTAAATAATTCATGACTTTTTGTGATGAGAACGAAAATAATAATAAATATTTTAATTTTAAACACCGTTGTTAACTGAGTGGTTGTCAATAAAGTTGTCCAAGACAAGTGCCCCTTCCCCACCCACGAAGCTGCGTAGCAGCGCACAGCCTCACCAGGTGGAGCAGACGATGCAGCGGCCATTAGCTGAACAACATCTGAGGATATTTGGGAGCTAGCGACAACTGAAAGACATTACAACTAGTAAAAGTCTTCATCTTTCCTTACCAGACCAGGGTGTGGATTACATAAGGATTAAATACACTAACAGGACGAGTTTTGGCCAGGTTTTATTATTCCCTCGGAGAAGACCCGGAGTTTTGTACTTGAACCTCGGAGATCCGAGTGGCGAGCCAACCCATGGAATGTGGTGCCTAGGACCGCTAAAAGGACTGCACGTGGTACCTTCACCATAAACTCACTGCTACATCAAGGTCGCGGTAGGAGTTGGAATTTTCTTTGGATTTATTGGACTTTAAAGGAGCTGTGTGTAAACCCAGACACACACTGATAACGGACATTTGGAGTATTTACTGAGCAGATGGACATTGAGAAAATTTCTATTATTGCTTTGTAACCTCTATTGTTTTGATTTTGATACTGTCAACGACTTTAACTGATTCGTGTTGGTCAATTTAAAGGGACATTGTTGATATTGAAATGTGTATTGGGTGAGGAATGTAAACCTATGAGCCAGTTAAATTCCCAATTTGGATGAATAATATGTTTATTACCCAAAACCAAAGAAAAACTAGATCGATCGGTCGTTAGATAAAATCATACTAGAGCAGAAGAACTCAAAACCTTTGTTTCAGCTTTAATACAACACTTAAGGTGGAATGCAACTCAGAGGGAAATTTTAAAGGTACCTTAACACTATTAAGTGCCTGAAATGTTTTTGTTTGTTTGTCTAATTTTGTAGTAAATTGCCGGCTTTTCATTTAAACTTTTCTTGCTCTGATTCTCATTTTACACCTACCACTCCTACGAATCTAGAACTGGTCCTGTAGCTTATTCTCCTCTGCCTAACAGTATAGGTGCTACACAATGGTTTCTCAGCCGGTGTGTCACCAAGTGGAGAAAAGTGGTTCAGTACTGGAAGTGGCTGCTGTTGAACAGGCTTTTATGCATCTATATGAACACCTTCAGAGCCGAGGTGTCAAATAAAACAATTGTTACTTTAAAAAAATGTCTGTGAAATAAACTGGTTTTATTGGAGACTTAAAGGTGAGTTCATAAACTTACACCCAAAAAAGAGAAACTCAAATAACAAAAGAAATAACATGGAAAAAAAACTGTGAATCCAGGAGAACAACTGCAGACACAGAGTGAGACAGGAACAAAGAAGACACACAGAGTGAGACAGGAACAAAGAGGACACACAAGCTGTGTCCCAATTCAGGGTCTGCATCCTTCGCAGTGCACATTTTAAGGCCGCTTACGTCACAAAGCTGCGCGAAGGCTGTCCCAATTCGCTAAACGTCGAAGGGTCCTTCAAATGCGTCCTCCAAATGCGTCCTCCTTTTGCCTGAATTTGGAGGACGCATCACTACCATCCTTCGTGGCCTTAAATATCCCACAATGCTTTGCGGGCCTACTTTTTGTCCAATAGTACAACGACGGACCAAGCGAGCGGCACCGGCAGGAGTGCCGAATTCACATTTAAATGTAAGTAAAGAGCAGTAGTTCGAGAGTTTTAAAATGCTAGTAGTGACAGCGGCATTAAAAAAATGAGTTTTATATTTACAAACATGACGTCCTGTTGATACGAGGCGCTGTAAACTAAACGTTTTGATTGAATGTTGTTTCTTGTTGTTTACTGTAGTATAGTATAAAGTATAGTTCACGTGAGGAGCAATATTATCGTTATTATATCAAACGGTCATTCTGCCTGTTGTCATTTTGTTGTAGGAGGAGCAGAGAGAAACAGAAGAAACCTGACAATTGATAACGGAGGAGATGAGGCTGGAGAGGGAGGGAGAGAGGGAGAGAGAGAGAGGGAGAGAGAGAGAGAGACAGAGAGAGAGAGAGAGAGACAGAGAGGGAGAGAGAGAGAGAGAGAGAGAGAGAGAGGGGGGGAGAGAGGGAGGGAGAGCAGAGAAAGAACGGACAGACCTCAGCTCATACAGAGGATGTTGGACAGCAGTGATTTTATGTTCTGTGTTATTTAAATGTTACTTATTAAATTGTGTATTAAATCGTTCTTGTCTCTGTGTTCTTAAACTCTTCTAACCTTGTTACATTATGTGTTTCATTACCTATTTATAATTGAAGTAAACTTTTGAACAACTTCTCAGTGACCACAGTAAATCATTTATTGTGTGTGTGTTGTGTTATGTACAATATTTACAAAGACACAGTTTGAACATTTCTAACTATTTACCAGTGGGCATTATGAAAATGTACAGTTTATTATTTATAAAAATCAGCAGAAAATACTATTCACAAAGAACATATATATAAATGTTTGGCTGAGCAGGAGTCCTTGGTGCTGCTGGACTGGATGATGCCACGGTGAAGACCTTGGAGTCCTTTGGCTGTGAGTGGGACATCATCTGGGGGAGGGGGGTGCCTGTCTCCTCTGTCCACCACATCGTCCATCAGGGTTTGCAGAGCTGACGATCGGCGGCTGCCATGTTACTAAAGATGTTTTTAAAAAGGGCAAAAATAAAAATAATAACTTCCACAGAGCGGCTTCCAAAGCAGCTTAAAACATGAAAAGCTGTAAAATATGTATCCTCACCCTCCAAAGGTGATGATGGTCAGTACACCTCCTCCAGGACAGACAGCTGGTCCTGCAGGGAGCCCCACTCTCCTCCACCCAGCAGTAATTCTCTGGTGCAGTGACAGACCTGATGCTTAATGACACATTAAAGCAGTGCTTTCAGGGTTATTTGCAGGGTTCTTACACATTTAGCTATTTATTTAAAGTATTAAAATTACAAACAGACCCTGTATCAAGTCTTACAATTGAATCAAATATAAATTACATTTAATCATATTTGTCTATCTACTGGTTATATATCTAGCGTTTGCTCAGTAACTGGTATATTAATTATGATCAATAATATGGTTAAACAGCAGCTTACCGTCACCTCCCCACTGCGCTCTCCCAGCCTGAAGAAAATGAGCCGTCACCGGTTTTGCTGCCGCTGGAGCCGCCTCTCCTCTTCCTCCAACAACAAATAAATATATTAAAAAATTCCAAATGTCTAAATCCACACTGTTGTCCCGCTTGTTGTGTAGTCCGTGTTGTGTCGCTGTCGCTGCTTTTGTTTTTCCCGGGGCAAAATTTATGACGTCGCGCCACAATCTGCTGTGCTTTGAAGGCCAGACCGTCCCATTTACCAACGGTGGAGGATCCTCCGAAGGATCCTCAGGAGGACGCGGCCTCCTGAGACCGCGTAGGCTGCGTCCTCCGAAGGATGCAGACCCTGAATTGGGACACAGCTACAGAGTGAGACAGGAACAAAGAGGACACACAGAGTGGAACACACACTGACCAAGGACCAGGAGAAGCTCGGGGATTATATACACAAGGACACAGGTGAGAACAGCCGATCAACATGGAGTGGAAGCAGGTGAGCTCAGTCAGAGAGGAGGACTGGGAGTGTCTGGAGGAGCACAGGAGTAGAAGCAGAAACTACCAAGAGCCCTGAGCACAGTGTTCAAGAGTTAACAAGACACAGGTGACAACAATCATGGCGGAGCAGCTGACCACCAAGGAGGGAAACACAAGAGGAAGGAAAGAGTCCTTTCACAATAAAACAGGATATCCAACAAAACAACAAAGTACATGAAGCAGGAAGATGGAGGACTTAAAGGGAAACAAAGCTGACACAGCTGGCATCATGACATTAGTAACAGTTCAAATGCAGTAAACATGCTGCAGACATGTGTTCATAGATGAAGTCAAACATCAAATGTGCCGTCCCATTCACCTAAATGTTACTAAGAAGAGGACTTCCTGCTGCTCCTTAAACATGATGGTCTGCTGTGGGTCATGTCTTTGTTCTGCACATGTACAGCTAACATCTCCAGTGTTACACAAACACATCATGTGTTCCATTAGGAAAGCATGTGGAAGTCCCAAACCAGTTTCCCATTCAGGGAATTGGAATCCTCTGGATGACGCAGCCTACTACCCTGCTACCCATTATTAATTATTTATATTTTTTATTTCAAAATGAAGTAAATAAAACACATTTGGTTTGTTGTATAATAGTCCGCTTTTAAGTCACATAATCACAATTTAAAGATTTAAAGATAATTGCATTGACTTTAGTTATTATGTTGTAACTTCAGCGCTGACATACCTGAACCAACACCTTGAGACACCAGAACAAGAAGGTGAGGTTACCTTGCACGTGCATCAGATGGATGGAGCTCCTTCACTCTGTTGGCTGTTGGTTTCTTGCTTCTCTCTTTAAACAGCTTGTAAACAGCAGCTTCCCTGAGGGGAAACTCAGGTAATAAGTGATGCTGCATCAGCTCTCACCTGTTTACAGCTCTGTCCCTTCATCCCTTCCTAGCAGACTTCACTCACATTCAATCTCTAACGATGGGCCGTCAACTAGTCCTGCACATGGCCCAGACACAGTTTCTGGTTGTTAACTGACCATTAACCAACTATAGGGATCTTAGTCATGGTAGCTCCTGCAAGATCCACCCACAGAGGTCGTGAACACATAAAACTCAGATTCCAACCAGAGCAGTAGCAGAACTGAAGAAGCCACTCGGGGGAGTGGGAAACATCTTCAAAAACAGTCCTGGAGTCCAGCTGCCTCGATTTAAACTCTTGGAAATGACTCTGACCTGATGAATGAGAGCATCCACAGATATACTTTTCTATTTACATTTACTCAGTTTCGTTAGTATATTTAAATAATTAGTTTCATGTTTACTTAATATTTTAAGTGTAAAAATGTTTCACCACAGACGTTGAGTAGAGCCTGCTTACAGTTTTTAGAGTGTATATCAGTTCAGTGCAGCATAGTGCTCATGAACAGTGAGCTGCTGAGACACACCGACATGTGGACTTTGCTTCTTTAGGGAAAACATTGAGATGCATTTTCACACAGGTTGGTTTGATTCACTGTCCTCTGCACTTAGGAGGCCAGTGCCTTATCCATTAGGCCACTGGGGCTAACATGTGCCTCCTCCATGTGTGTTAAGGTCTTCCCCTTCCTGGGTGATTCACAGGGGTGTGGGGTCAATCAGAGGTGCTGTAACCGTTGTGATTTGGAAGATGTACTCCAGACATTGACAAGAATTCTTAAAATAGGCACAAAAGTCTTGGCTCTGTAAGACGAAAATGCAACTTAAAACATGACAGAAAACCTTCAATTAATCCATTTTGTTCTAAAACCAGAAATGAAAAACCACTAATTTAAGATTAAGTAACTTAAAATTAGAATTTAAGTCTATCTACTAAATTACCTTAAAAATGACACCTTAATCTGCACAAATGTAGTTAAAATAAGACATCATTTCTTAAAACAGTATAACAAATATAAGTGAAGTTGTCTTAAATCAAGACACCAAAAGTTTTTCATTCAATATATTGTATTTAATTCAAAACAGGACCACTTCCACATTCCAAAAAACATCAACAACAAATGTGACGAATGTGATGAACTTTTCTTAGAAAATCAAACACAAGCTTCTACAAACAAAGGGGCTCACTCACTCAGGGAAGGACTTCCACTCACCAATCGCTTCTTTTTAGTGGGGGGTCAAATCCTGCTCGTGGACTGAATGGTTGTGTACCTCTGTTTGCAGTACTGACAGGAGTGTAGAAATGCACTTTGGGTATGTGCAGGGCATAGTAATATGCCATGAGGTAGAGAAGTCCCTCATTAAGTCTGTCCATGGTGAAGGTGCTCACTGGAGTGTTTCCAACGGCGATCATGCAGTTGTCCTCAGAAACAAGCAGAACAGGAGAAGACAGGCCCCGCTGCTGCATGAACCCATCAGGATCCTCAGAAGTCTGGATGACACAAATAAATGAAGAAGATTAGAAAAACAGAACTTTGACCTGGATGAGGACATTAGTGAAATTCTATGGTCACAATAAATCCCCTTAGCATTCAGCACTGCAAATGCTAAATGCAGCACAGCTAGAGCCAATGAAGTCAGTACTACATTAAGCACACTGTAGAAAACACTTCCCCTTCCCCTGGAACTTTGGAAATGATCAAAGTTTATCTCAAAGTAACTAAACTAAATATAAAATGTATGAAAAACAGGAATATATTATGAACAATCTTACCGAAAGGACATGGAAAAGAGCCTCGCTGCTTGAGCCCAGTTTCTTTGGTGGCATAGTGCTGGACGGACAGAGCAGTGGCAGGGCTCTGAAGACAGCTGTGATATGCTCCACTGGTTGAATGGAAAAGGCACAATACAACGTGGTACTATAAGTAACTGTAACATAAATAACTGAGACATTATTATGTAAAAAGAACTAAATGCATCATGACTTCACCTCCATTCAAAGTTTTTGGAGGCTTCATGGCCTTCTTCATCACACCATAAAACTGGACCTTTGAGTAGAAGCTTTTCCATCTGTTCTGCATCTCTGATATGTGCTGGAAGTTGGTTGGTTGGATAATTGGCTGCAGCTCGTCAAGCACCTGAAAAACAGATTCAGTGAAGAATTAAAAAAAGTCTAACATTCTATCTAAAATGATTCAACATCAGGCCAAACAAATCTATAATGTGTGAGACATATGAACATTATGCTATTTATGTCAGGCTACAAACTGAGTCATGTGAACTAAGTGGGACCAACATTACTTACGTGATCCAGTTCCCTGAAACAAGGGTAAGCCTCTAGAATCCTTTAAGACGTCAGAGGTGATGAAGCGTCTTCGAGACTCGGATTCAAGGTTCAGCAATTGAGTTACTGCAGCTTTGTTTGGCTTTTTGGACTTGTACATTTCTTGGAGGGTCTTGTAGTGTCCTGCTTGGATATTCTGGCTGTCCAGACATCAACTGAACAAGCTGAAGACATTACAGGGACATTATGGAAAGAGGACATGAGATATCCAAACAAGCAAGTTGTCAGTATAATAAGCTGAGTAAGTGGTAGCATTAATTCATTAATGTTTGTGTTGCTTGATATAAAAGTAAAATATTGGACCAGAGTACAGACACTCTTGGACACATAGTGAAACATTCCAAAGCTGCTGAATGTCCAGAATGTGCCATATGAATGAACTCAGCCAAAATTATATTTAATACAATACATACATTCTCCATCACTGCTGTCCCGTTTTGCACTGGGGTGCTGGCTCTAGGTGACACTGGGATGCCCACGGAACTAACAGGTGAATGTTCCAGAATAATGGTGGATGCACTGGAATCTCCAGAACTGACTTCTTGCCGTGGTTTCTTGGAAGGTGGAACTTTGGTTGCACCTCATGTTTGGCAGGGTATCTGGAGTCCTCTGTGGCTCTTGCGATGGAGATCATATCAGTCATAGTGTTTCTTATGAGTCCGCAAAAGAGCTCCTTGGATAAGGTCACATTGTGCTCAGTTCCCAGTCGTTTCTGCTCGAAGTAGGAGCGTCGCACCTGTTCAAGCTCACTGTCCGTGAACACCATGTATTCTGGGTTGGACATAGTCACAAATTTAGAAGTATTTGCCTCCTCTTTTGAAAGGTCACTGCCTCCAGTGGGGGAGATTGATGAATTTCCAGAGCAATATCCACCTAAAACACATTTACACAAACATTTATTGAGCATTTTTGTCATAGTCACATTATCATTTTGGGGAATGAAAAAAAAACACTTATAACTTTTAAAAAATGTATTTGAAACAGATAGTGATATTGAACCATGTGCTGTTCATCAGTCCTGTTATACTGTGACAGACAGATCTGACCTTTTCATTTTGATTCACTACAAGCCATATAGCCCGGCGCCTCCAGAAATGTTCAGGACCAGGAAAGAGGTCTTTAACGTCATCTCGGGAAAGCGATGGGATCAAGTCTTCTCCAATATTAGCAGCTGTAAAACAGAAAAGTTAGTCAGGGCCAAGAAACAGAGGTTATCATTAAATTCCTTCAGATTTTTACATAGTAGGTGAGGATATTTTGTCAGCACCTGTTTCCACATTTTTTATTTCTTGCTACTTCTACTTCAAGAGTAGTATGTGAACTTAACATCATGTATTCATGTCTTACAAATGACCAGTTGTTGCTGTATTTTCAGTGTTTACAGTCCTTGACATTGAGAGAATGGCCCCACAGCTCAATGAGACATAAGCTATTACTAGATTAGCCCGTTTTATGTGTTTTAGCTGCTAAACTTTAGCCGCGAATCCACAACTTGTTAAGCTAGGCTAACTACATTAACTCACCATTAACACCAGCACAACATCAAAGTAACCCTTGTAGCATACCTCTGACTGTGGCAGGTGTAACCTCGTCCAGTTTGTCCATTTTATGAGTCTGACATCCACAGTTTGTTGAGAATTATGATTTCACAGCAGCAGCAGGTAACCTCTAGCTTAAAGTTTAGCTTCACGGACTCCAAGTGGAAAAAAACGCGACAGGTGGAATGTACCATATTCCAAGAGGGAGCGGGGAGGGGCACTAAGCCTAAATACCTTTAATTTGCATTTTTACAAACTATATTTACGTAAATAAGGTCATATTGCTTCATAATATATCGGCATATCTGGATAATTGATAAATAGTAAGTGGTTTCTGTTGTTATAAGACATGGAATTGTGGTACGTACCTTCATCATGACGTGTCAGCAGGTCGGCTTCATGCAGAGCAGGCAGCTAGCTGCTAGCTAAGGCTAAAAACAGGGAATGATTTGGCGCTGTGTTATCTGCTTTGTGTCTGTAGCTCTCACTCTCAAGTCTTTACTGAGTCATATAAATACTGCTCATAGTCGTAGTCCGGACTTTGTTTGTGGAATTGATGGATGCACCAAAGAATATGGAGTCTACAACTCACTATGGTCACATTGGAAGAAACCACCGCGAACACCTTGAACATGGCAGCAACCATTCACAGGGAGAGAAGACAACAGCAGCTTCATCAGGTGAACAGAACCGTGTGGGCATACAGTCCAGCTGAGCGACGGGGGAAACCAGTGAGCGAACGGATGAAGCAGTGCTGGAAACAGGGGGTCATGTCTTCCTGTAGACTCTCTGCATCAAGTCAGTCAGAGGTGAGTCCTGTCCAGTTTAATAACAGCATCATGTTTTGTGTGGAGGAACAGTGATTTTCTTTTTAAGGAGGACATCAGGTGTAACCGTCTGACCAGACAAGCTACTGCTGTTATGTTGACTGCAAGAGAAAGCACCATCTTTCACAGGTCTGTCTACATACAACATTATTACATCTGTTTTGATTTGTGGCTCTGTTGATTATCTGCATGTCAAGGACAAGCCTAACTCTCACTGAATGGTGCACATCTGGGCTGATGCCTGCAATTGAAAACATTGTGTTTCAAATATTGTGTATATATATTGAAAATAAAAAATACATTTACAGTGACCCTATTAGTCAATGAGCTGCAGCATATTTCTCTATGAGATGTGATGTTTAATAATTCCTTGTATTTGCTCTCTGCTATCTAATTAGGATTTGAATGTACTTTGAATGCCTTAATAATGAGTTAAATAGCATCATTGTGTTGATGTTAATATAATACACTTTGTAATAGAGATTGCATGCTAATAAATTAAAAACATGGACTGCTTGTATTTAATTTGCTCTTATTTCTTGTCTGTTCTGCAGAGGTGTGAATGATGTCTTGGCAGCAATGCAGCAATATCAAGCTCTGTTGGTGACTAGTCTGAGGAGTCAGCTACAAACTGTATTTCAACATCAGGGAAGTGAACTTGAAAAGGAAGCGTTGGCAGTATTGGACCGGATTGAGGATCCATTCACATCTGTTTGGACAGCATACAGGCAGGACAATGTGATTAAGAACAATGTCAAGTGTGTGGAGTCAGAGCTTTCTGTTGGCTATACCGCCTGCTGCAGGAAAAAGGGACAAAAAGGGTTCTTGCCACAGTTCCTGAATGTTTTCATTACATACCTCTGATTACAAGTTCAGAACAGTTATTGTCCCATCCAAAAGTGTTAGAACTGATAGATGAGCCACCAAAATACAGAAGTGGCTCTCTCTATGACATCATAGATGGAGAGCTCATGAAATCACAGCCTTTATTTTCAGCCCCACCTTCTGCTTTACAGATCATTATTTGAAATCTGCAATGCACTTGGATCTCATGCTTCCAGAATAAGTTGCTGATGTTTTATTATACATTAGGAAACATTCATCCAAAATATAGATCAAAACCTGCTGCAATCCGTCTACTGGCTGTTGCAAAGAAGAGTGAGTTGTCTGATTGTGGAGTGGATGGAATTTTGGGCAGGTTGTATGAGGACTTGAAAATGCTATATGATGGTGTTAATATTCAGACTGCAGCTGGTGAACGTGAAATATCTGGAGCATTAGTGTCGATATGTGGAGACACCTTAGCACAACAGGAGCTTTGTGGATTTAAAGAGGCTGTTGGTTTCGCCTAGAGTAAGTGCCGGCAGTGTGAATGTTCATTTAAGGACACGCAAATGTATTTTGACCAAGACAACTTTGAACTAAGGACACTAGAAAGACATGTTCGGCAGTGCAGTGACATTGAGAAGCAAATACAGAGGATCTTAGGAACAGTTTAAAGACTACATTTGGCATCAACAGGAAGAGCAAGCTGGTAGAATTTCCAGCCTTTAACTTGAGTGAACAAACACCTCAGGATATGATGCATGTAATTCCTGAAGGCATTGCTCCATTAGAAATAAAGTGTGTGTTAAACATTCAGTTCTTTTAGGTCAACTAGACTTGGATGCCCTCAATACTGCATTAACTGGATTTCCCTACTCTCCGCTTGATGTCAGAGACAAACCAAGCCCTATAGCTTACAGCACATTAGCTTCAAGTGACAGTAAACTGAAGCAATCCTCAGGCCAAATGACTGTTCATTTATTATTGATACAGCTACAGATACTGAGTACTACAAATTCATCCTTGAACTCATAGAAAGTGTTCAGATGGTGTTTGCTCCTGTCATTGGTCTACAGACAATTAGCAGGTTAAAGAGACTGAACAGCATTTAAAACATATGACATGTCTTTTCCCTGATAACAATATTTATATCTGATTCATGCTCCATCGCAGATAGAACTCCTGGGACCGATGGTCCGTCACATGTGCATGAGGTTTGAATCAATACATTGTTTTTTCAAACAGTGGGCTGCAAAGGTCTTTAGTAAGGCATAATCAAATGTATGAGTGTTGTCAAAATGTAAGTCATCCTGAACACCCAATGTTTTTCAATGAGTGTGCATCGGGACCAACTTCAGAAATACGCAGCATGTCATATTTGAAAGAAAAACAAGGGCTTTCCTCAGAAATGATGACACAAACAATGCAGTGTCTGTTGAATGGATTCATCTAAATGGTAATAAATATATAGGAGAAGACATTACTTGTAACTGCTGTTAATTCCAGTGATTTACCTGAGTTTGGACTCGTGAGCAACATCTATGTAATTAACTGGTGGTTATATTGTTTTGAGCTGCAGCAGCATAATACTGTCTGCTATGATAGAAATTACATGGCATATTCAATAGAGAGGCCAAACATGGCACAAGCAACTGAACTCATAACATCTGAGGATCTGTTAGATTCCACTCCCTGTTATAGTTCTACTCACAAGGATGTGACATGTCCCCACAAAATATTACCTGGCAGCTGTGCTTGGGCTACACAGAGCCTCATCTGAGAGGCTGTAACAGGTGCAGGTTTTAATCGGTTTGCCTCGGTGGTTTTCGTTGTTTCGTGATTGTTCTTTCTGTATGAAAATAACAGATCAACAGTCAGTCAAATGCTGATGCTGCAGTATACTGAACAAGCATGTTCTTTGCTACATTGTGATTCAGGGTGCAGGTGAAGCAAGGGTCATTTCATTTTTTGCCATTTTGGGTCATTTTGTTCTGTTTGTGGACAATGCACATTTACAGCATGTTATTTGTATTATTTGTATGTTCTATAGACCAGTCTGCTGTCATTTTAACAAGATGCTGGATATGAACCAATTCTGTCAGGTACAGATGGCAGCAATGAAATAATAATAATAAAAAGTGTTCATTGTTCTTGTTTAGTTTTTCTTAAATTGAGGAGTTGTGTGAATGCTCTTACTCTTATAATAAGTCTTGTTGCTCCACTGGGATTTATTATAAAACATGTTTTCATCTGTTTCTGGTTCTTTTTACCTCAAAATTAGCTGAAATATCAAGAAAAACTTACCATACCTTCCTAAAATGAGATATAAAATCTAATGTAAAACAAGCTTGATGAGATTAATATTCTTTCTGGACAAACATTAAGACTCATTTCCTTGATACAAGTTTTTTTTTTACTTTCCTTGAAATTCCTTCTTTGCAGTGTAAGAAGGTATATATATATATATATATATATATATATATATATATATATATATATATATATATATATATATATATATAGGGTATAGCTGTATATAGAACACAATATGGCTGCATGAATATGAGATTGGGACGACATGTTGCCACACAAGTGGCTGGCATAGATGTAAGTATTTACCATAACTCAATAACACGCTTCATACCGATGAAGTGTGATGGGATCATTCCACACGGCACACCTGATGAAGGGTTCAGAGCTCCAGTGAACAGCTACCAAATGTAAATGTAGCACTCAGAACCACCTCCAGGACTTTGATCTGCTGGATTAGTCATGGAGGAACCAGGAACAGGACTCACCTGGACATGCAGCTGCTTGTCAGCCCTTTGTTCCATTATATATGAGCTATATGATGTCTAAAGCTCCCGAATGGTTAATGCCACACTTTTGTCCAAACACTTGAATTAAAGCAGAAAGTCTGGACTTCACTCACATCTTGACTGTTTCATTTCAGCTTCAATCAGGAGGACTTCTCTGGCCTCCAGAGCTCAGCTCTGGTCCTCTGGTTCCAGCCTTGGTCCTCCACTCAC
The DNA here is from genome assembly GCF_900634625.1 of Parambassis ranga. NCBI lineage: Eukaryota > Metazoa > Chordata > Actinopteri > Ambassidae > Parambassis > Parambassis ranga. Next base: position 190,946 of record NW_021144808.1, on the reverse strand, counting down.
TGTGATCCTTTGTTGTACCAGGTGTAGTTTTGGTGGCTACACATGTGTTCAGAAACTGTTCTGTTGTAGCAGCTGAGCTTTACTCCAATCCACTGTCACCACAAACACTTTCCCCTCTCTGTTCTTCTTCTTCCTCTGCCTCTTCTTCTTCTTCTGTGGTGTTTTCTGGCAGCTGACATCCACACAGTGACATTTCTGCCTCCTCCTGTCTTCAGTCAGACTGTTTCTCTCACAGTCTGTAGAGCAGGGGTGGGCAATTATTTTTTTGCAAGGGCCACATAGACTTCCATTAGAAAAGCAAAGGGCCACAAAAACATACAAAAACATCTGAAGCTGAAGGTTTTTATTTCACTATATGAAGTCAACACTGACCTCATATATCAGCCTGTTCTTGTTTTGTAAAATGACATTTTCTGGTAAAATATAGGTTAAAATAAATAATGTGATATAACCACATAAATACATTAATAGCATAAATACTATAATCAGATATATGGAACTACTAAAGGCAACTAACTGATTAATAAAACAGCTTTTGATGTTATTATTCATATGTGACTATTGTCATATGACGCAACCGCGTTTCCCCTTAAATCACCTATAATGTTTGCTGCGTTACCAGCTCTGTCTGTGCTGAGTTAGGGTGCGATGTTCCATTATCAAGAACGTTGGTCGTCTTCTCTGTGAACATATCCGCGCTTATGTGTGTACGTGTGTGTGAACGCGGACGGGAGGAGAGAGAGAGTTGCGCGGAGTTGAATGAATGGAAAGATAGCGATATTATAAAGTCGCATTGGCGGAAAAAAGGCTCAGAATCAGTGTGTGGCGGAGGGAGTTGATGATGTGAACTGGTCTGTGTGTTTACTGCTCTCTCCTCTGTCCTCTGTGTGTGTCCAGGTCCACTGAGTGTTGCTGGTTGTATGTTGAAACACACTCCCGCACAGTGCAGAGCAGCACAGATGATGTAAAGATATTTTTACAGAAGAAAACCATTAGAGTTAAAACTAATTTTAAAAACAATCCCAAAGCTCTGAAAGTTGGACAAGGTCTGAGCTTTTTAAGAGCAGATGACGATGTCGGCTGCAGCACCGCGGTAACATCTGAATGCGCCGTGGCGTTTCTTCTCGCTTTACCGTACATTTCAGCATAGTCGCGCAGCATTTTTAAAGTGTACACAGCGCGACCGTGTCTCTACAAAAAGTAGATGGGATGAAGCAGTACACCAGCGTGGAAGAGACAAGGAGGGTTGGAAAGACGTTACCGGTAATGCCGTGCTGACAGCTGACTTTTGATGCCTTCTTTTTTTTTTATTGTGTGTACGAGTCCGCGGGCCGCATTGAAGACGCAAGCGGGCCGGATGTGGCCCGCGGGCCGTACTTTGCCCAGGTCTGGTCTAGAGTCTGATCTCACCGTTTATAGGAACTACACTGCAGTTTTGGGCGGATTGTCTTCAGTCGATTATTTGATGATTTGGCAGGTCTGGTTTTAGATCTGCAGATTGCACCCCCTCCTACATTAGCACAGGCCACTGGTGCAGCTTTGACACCTACTGCTAGGAGGGTTTTTTTAATGCACTAAAATTGGAAAGCAGTTTTTGTGACTGGGGGACAGGACACAGAAAAGCAGGGCTCTCTGATAAGGTGGACCAATGTGACCACTAGTGTGACATGTGGCGCCCTCAGTGACACCATGAGCTTCTTTTGGGTGTCGCCTCTTTAACCGGGGTCAGATTTATTGTGGCAACGGCGCCCTTAGCAACGCGGCGGGTCCATGGAGACAAACAACAGTCCGAGTAGTGAGGGAATGCTGGGCTGCACGGTTAACAGACACGAAGAAAGAAATCTGATTAAACTGCATGTTTGAGGACTTTTTATGGGCTCACTTCATACCGCTGCTGTGAGGTGAAGATGGGATGCCTAAGCTCGACGCACACGGCGGTTGAGCCGCTGGTAGCCGCGGAGGTGCAGGAGGTAGGCTCGGTGTGTGGAGACGTGTTACAGAGATTTACGTACTGTATCCTACCAATGATTTAGCTGCTGATTCTCATTCATTATTAACCAAAACTAGCAACTCTAAGTGAGAAACTTCTGCGAACTCATACAACACTATCAATAAAATCAGTCAATCAAATTACAGGATGGAACATAAATGTGAATAAATGGCCCTTAAAATGATCACATCATAGTGCTAATATTTATGTTTTAAAACATGTCACTAACAAAAGGATAAGTTGAATGAAACAATTTAATACTTAATAATCTTGGCCTTTGCCTGAGTATTGGCAGCTCTTGGGGATTTTATGCTTCATGATTGTATCTTTGTTTTATTGTATTTTACTGCAGTTTGTCTCTTTTATGTATTTTATTAGTTTGAGTTTATTTCATGTATTTTAATGTTAAGCACTTTGGTGGGCAATGCCCTTATAAATGTGATATATAAATAAAACGGGCATTGACATAATAATAAACCTTAAAATGTTTGTAGACTAACCTGAATTAAAAAAACTACAAATGAATTTAGTGTTAGATTTAGTTAAATATAAATTATACCTGTCCTCTGAAATGAAAGCGTGACAGATTTTCTCTGGTTCTACATTTACACCAGCAAAAATTGGCAAAATTTACTTCAATCTCTTTGTAGTGTATCATTGTTGTTGCTGAGTTACTGTATTCATGACAATATGTCAACACAATGATGATGTCACCATGACAACGTCACGTCTGGGATTCAGGATGCTGTCAAATTGTGATAATGTGTGTGTGTGTGTGTGTGCTGCCAGGAGGAAACTAAAAGTAAACTCAGCGGTCGTAGGGACTCTGCTGTGTCGAAGGGCACTGCGGACAGCGGGGTGGTGATGGAGAACACAGAGATCCCCAACTTACCCGACACAGTGCCCAGTAACCTTCCTCCTCTAACATCAGTGAGCGTCACAGAAAGTGAGGGAAACAAAGAAACACAGCACAGTGAGGATGTGCTCCACACAGGCTGGAGAGAGAAAACATGTGTCTTAAAATGTGTTTATGTTCTGTCTGCTGCTCCAGGTCAGCTGCTGCAAAATGGCACAGAACAGAACCGTCCAAAGGCCAGAGAGATCCTGGAGGAACTGATGCAGCAGGGAATCATCATAGAAGGGCAGAGAGAGGCCGGCAGTGGCGCAGAAGAGGCCTACAGCATCATGGTGGGCACCTGGTTAGCATGCTTCATTCACAATATCAATGCTATGATAAAATATGTAACATTGTGTGTGTGTGTGTCAGCTGGATGACAGTGAAGGGTTCCGGCGAAGGTACCCTGCCAGACTTAAGTCTCTGAGGGGCAAAAAAGCTCCCTGCACCAGAGAACAGATTGATGAGAAGATGAGGCTCGCTGATGAGAGACGCAAGGTAGTGTGTGTGTGTGTGTGTGTGTGTGTGTGTGTGTGTGTGTACTAACCACCTTCTTCTAATGTCTTCTCTCTCACATGCTTGATATTTCAGTCAAAGGAAGATACGCTCAAAACACGTTTAAGAGCCAAGTCTGCACGTATTCGTGGCCCCGCTCCTGTCTGCACCACTGAGGAGGATGAAGATGCAACCATTACCCCTGTGGTGCCGCTGCAGTTACCTGTCAGTCCTGACAGACAGATTGGTCAAAAAGCTGGTGAGGAAAGAGGGTGGGTGAGAGACGCTGGAGGTGACGACAGTGGCCTTCCTCCTGTCTGCATCACATAAACCCAATAGTGGATTGGGTTCATTCTCTGGAATGTTGAATTAAAATAAACGTTGTTCTCGGACCTGCAGGACTTTGTAGTCACTTCAGCTGGACACGCATCAGAAAGTCTCACCTACGCTTACTACGTGGCCGGTTGTGGTGAAACGGCCACTTCATAGGACGTGAGCCAAACTCAAACATTTTGCACTGTGAAGACTCCTCTTTAAGATATATATTGTTTGCAGGTAAATAGACAGGATGTCATTAAGCATCAGCACTTTAATGGAGGTAACATTATTATATATATTTGCATTTAGGAGGGATCAGTCTGGCACTGAAAGTACTCCTGCACCGCGTGCTGCTGAGGAACAGGAGTACTTTCAGTAGCCAGACTGATCCCTCCTAAATGCACCACTGAGTGCCACTGGAGGTCATTCCTTTCTGTGGCCATCAAACTGTACAACTCCTCCCTCTGAGATCAGACAATCTAACGCACTGTCTTGTAGTTATACCCATATTGGATTTATAGTAGACAAGATTTTACTGCACACAGTTTTAGTTGTATTATATATGACTATCAGTCTTCACTTGCCTGGATTTTACTTGAATGTTTATTAACGTTTGGAATTTCTAACCTGTTTTATTTTTATTTTACTCTTACTACTCCTGTTGGACTTGAGATGGCGCTGTTTCATTTCCCTGTAGATGAGCTACTAGGAAAAGTCTGAGTAACATGAGGAAGTGCCTTATGTGAAAAGACATTAAAAACTTATTTATGAATAAAGTTCCAGCTTTTCTTTAACTGTAAGTATGTACAGTGGCAGTGTGTGAAGATATATGTGCTACAAAAGGATGCTGAATATGAATGAAATGTGATAAATTAAGAGGGAAAGATTACTATTTTAGGGGATATAACAACTCATATTACACACTGCTCAGAGACTGACCCACTAGTGTAACCTGATCTTTTAATATTTGTTTTAACTTACGCTTAAAAGTAACTTTAAAGTTATACAAATATTGGGTAGAGTAACAGTATTTCCCTCTGAAATGTACGTGAACATAACAGAAAAATGGAGAAGTTCCTCTCCCTATATTGAACACACAGTGCATATTTGACCATTTATCTATGTCATCTATGTCTTCAGGTTGGTTGTAGCCACACACACACACAAGTGGAAGCTGTCAGGAAGCTGCACCTGTCTGTGGAGCATCTGTCCTCTGAGCTGCTGCCTGTCTGTTGGACAGGATGGATCTCAGTAACAGTTCAATCATGAGAGACTCAGCGAACTGAATGAGAAATATTTATTAAGTACAAAGTTTGAATGTGCATCGGCGTCCTAGACCCCGTCGTGAAGACCACATCCGAAAAGGGGGGAAAACGCAAGAAGAGAGGCCGCTGGATCAGAAGATGAAACGCACTTTTGACTACTTTTAATTTTTTCTTTATATTTCAGCTTAAAAATGGTTCACCTTGCTTTGTTTAGTGTCATTCTTTTCAGTACAACCCCACAAGTGTGACTATGGTGTTATTTTTTCATTTTGACATACTGTGTTAACACACTGGACCTAAAATCACACAAAAAATATAAAATCCGAGTGGGAAAAAGTTAGATTTTTTACTGTGCAAACCACAAACATGTTTAACAAACCATTTTTATAACTTAGAATGCTTATGCAAATTGTAAATGTCAAAAAATATGTACAGATGTAGCAAAAAACAAAATTATTTACAACTATTTACCCTTGAATACAGAAATGCCTTATGGCGTTTTTTGTACAGCTATTTACAAGTATTATATACAGTTCAGGTGGCACACACATTATTTGTGCCACTTGAAAAAGCAGTTCCTGTCCACCACAACACAGAGGGGCACATCACAGCCTGACACTTCCAGGGTGTGTCACTCCTCTCTTTGTCCACCCGGAGGCAAAGTCTGCATTTTAGCCTTCCTTTGGTGGCTTTTTGGCCAGGATCTGTATAAATATGCAAAAAAAACCTTTGATGTCAAGTGGGGGGCCACAAAATATCGGCTATTTGAGACCCCCCTCCGCAGCACAGCCGGCTCAAGGCACAGGGTGTGGTTGTCCTGTTCAGTTACCTGAAAAAGATGTAACGGGACCTTAACAGGACAATCCTGGGGCACCAGATTGCCGTAAAGGCTCGCAAGCAGCAGCAGCTGGTGAGCCGGGAGGCGCTCGGGACCTGCATCCGCCTGGCCAGAGACAGGATTCCCTCACTGCTGGGTAATGCTAGACTCCACACACACAATCCCAGCTTCACATACTACACATACTTCATCAGTCTAATCCTATGAACTGAAACCATACTGTTACCCTTCACTCACCTCCAGCTGTGCCAGCTTCTCCCGAAGAGCCCGGCTTTTGGCCACCAGCTCCCTGCAATTGGTGCAGGCCGTCCCCACTGGCACTGCACACAGCCGAGGGCTATATGGCCTGTGGCCAGACCATTGACCAGGGTGCACTCCTGTGTGTTCTGTATGTGGTGGGCCTTCATTAGGTGCCTGGAGACGTACCAGAAGGTCCCACCACATACAGGACATGTAAGCATCTGCTTAGGCTTTGTCATCTGAAAGAAAAAGGGGTTCAAGATTCATTCAGCATTAATATATCATATATCTCTGCTTCTACTTGATGCCTGTTGATGTCAAAGAAAAACTGGGAGAAAGGCTGCAATCTGAAATTAATGCAGCAATGCAGGTGGCCTAGATTGGATCATTTGACTTTTTCTGCTACAGAAAAGTTTTTCAGCTGTAATTTTACAGCTACAGATCCTGCAGAATCAAATCACTGAAGCTGTATAAAAGTACATGCATCAACACTGGTAATATGAGCTGTTTTGACCTGCACAGGGATCTATGCTAAGCTATTAGCATGAAGAAGAAACTAGCTTAACTTACAGTTGCTGGAGCTCTCTCAGAATGGTCTGCTCTCTCCCTCTGTCTGCAGCAGAATGAGCTGCTGCACTGTCTTTCCCTCCACCTGGCCCCTCCCTGTCCCCCGGCCAGATGTCCTGCCTGTCCCCTTTGAGAGGGGGGCCTGTCTGCACTGTGGGACTCTCTGTCCTCTGGGTCCTACAGAGACCCTGTAGGGATCCAAACATGATTTCCAGCACTAACTCAGCAATCATGTGACACACCTCAGGCCTCCTTCCAATGAAGAAACATTCTCTTCTTCTAGGAATGTCAGGCTGATATTTGACTATGTTGTTCAACTCCCACCACTGAGTGACAAAATGTTTGTTCCAGCTCATTAGCCACTTGCTAAAGCTAAGTAGCTAACTGAGTGGCCTAGAGACATGAAACTTTGCAAACATGTCCAGGGCTCAGAACATTAAGTTCTGAGCCAATTTTGGAGGTTTGGCCATTCTGTGTCTGAATGGCACAGGCTTGAATGTGGAAAAGCCAAACCTGATTTACCGTATTTCCAGCAATTTCTCAGCAATACTTTGACACACAGGCACCAAATTCACAGGACTCAATCGCAGGAAGGCCTTATACATGTGTGCCAAGTTTGAAGGATTTTTTTAGGCCTGAATATCACCTAACTTGCTGCTGATGAGTCTGTGGTTGCCAGTGCCATTTTGTTTGCTGTTGTGTGCTGGGGCAGCAGACTGAAAGCAGTGGACACAAACAGACTCAATAAACTGATCAGAAGGACATGATGGTCTGCTGTGGGTCATGTCTTTGTTCTGCACATGTACAGCTAACATCTCCAGTGTTACACAAACACATCATGTGCTGCTTGACTTGTTCCATTCATGGTAGGAAAGCATGTGGAAGTCACACATGTCAAATCTGTGCTAGTCTCCCTTCATTCAGCCCATATGAAGACAAAGAGTCTGCAGGTCCAGGAAGTTATAATTAACTATCATTAAATAACAAGAACTTATGATGCAGCCAGCACATTTATACCATGAAGACCCCTTTAAAATAATAAACCTCAAAAACTGGTGTTTTCATCTGCCAAAAAGGGACTGTGGCCCCACAGTGAGTCCAGGGGCTTATTTCTGCCTCAAAAGGACTTGATTTCACTCTGGTCTGTGATATTTAACAGATTATTGTTTAATCCAGGAACACTTCAGACCGGTGCTGTAGGTGGACTGACTTGCAGCCACCCTTTGAAATATCTTAGAAATAAAGGTGAGGTTGGAGATCACAGCAGTTCAGAAGCCTGTGGTACTTAACCTGTTGCCAGAGACAGGTTGATCTGGCCACAGTGTGAAATCAGCCTGTCTAGTGTAGGGTGAAAGAATTGATTCTGCAGTGTGTGTTCAGATATAGAGGAGTGTGCCCCTAACATGAAGTATTCATGTTTAAATGTGTTTATCACTTAATAATGTGATTTTCATAAGTGTTTATGTGTTAGGAAGTTTTATAGAAAATCAAAGTAATTTGAGGATACTGAATGTATTAAGAAGTAATTTCATAGTGTGTCATATAACTTTGTTTTCTGCAGTTCAGGCTGTGGCAGATGAGATCAGTTGTTTTTCTGCTCTCTGGAGCTCCGCTTGGTACGAGATGGTCATAAATTCAGACTAAGGACAGCAGCACCTCTGACCTGATAAAAGCCAGATTCTATTCTATTCTAATGTCAGTATTGGAATGGCAATGTAATTTACATCCTTTATCCACTGTACTGTAGGCTATGTAGATTTAATGATATATATTCTGAAAAAATAGATGGAATTTGACACAGTTTGTTTCAGTGTGCTGGGTGTAATACTTTATCATGTGCTGCTTTTAGGTGGAGAAGGCGTCCAAAGCTTACGGGTCGTTGTGCATGTGGGTCATAGCTATGGATCTTTACTCCAAAGAAAGAGAAAACGTGGTTAAAGCACAGGTCAGTCATAAAGAGTGCAGTTTATTATTACTGATACACATGCACATTTGCAATATTTCTTCACAGTCTGCTGTCTGTTCCTTTGTCACTTTGGCTATTCATCTGCCATGCACCGCTCTGTGTGACTGGTCTGCATACTCTTCTCCCGCTACCCTTACCTACGCAGGCAGAGCTGGATACAACCAAGAAAACACTAAGGGAAAAGCAACAACAACTTAAGGAGGTGGAGGATCAGATGAAGGACCTACAAAATGGCTCTGACACAGGCTCGACTGGACAGAGCAGGGAAACTGACTTCTGCTCTGGGGGACAGCAGATACGCTGGGAAAAAAATGTTGCAAATCTTGAGCAGGACATCAACAGTGTTGTGGGAAATGTATGCATTGCAGCTGCCTGCATTGCCTACTATGGAGCCTTCACTTCCCACCATAGACAGCTGGTAGGTACAGTGTGATGGGATGGTTTAAAACCTTTAGGGCCTCTGTGATAAAGTGTGCAGCTGGCATGGCCAATGTGAGCCTGGTCTAGAGTTTTTTTTTTTTAGAAACATATTGTGAAAAAGCAGTAACAGCTAATACCATATACCCTGTTTACTCTTGTTCCCCAGTGGATTAAGCAGTGTCAGAAGCTAAACATACCCATCAGTTCCCCCTTCAGCCTGATCGACTTTCTGAGTGATCCATATGACATCTGTGGAAGTATATAAAGGTTACCTACGCGCTGACATGATACAGAGCACATATTTACTCGTATGTATGCTTTTATTCAGAGAAAAAGGGGGACTCTCTACACACACACACACACATACACCCTTACAGAGAGTTAGGGAGGATGTTTACATTACTGGAGCCCTTTTGTTATGGTGAAGGTGGACGTAAGATAAAGTATCCAACATAGGAGGGAAACAGAGTGTTTCACAGTCATAAATAACATTATTATAATAAGTAGGTGTGGATAACGGGGCAACATGTCCCAATATGAAAATACCTACGAGGGTCTTGAAGAACTGTTTATCTGTTATGCAAATGTACCTCAACTTTCAATAAAACATGCCTGTGTACAGGGAAGGGCAGAACACTTATGGACGGGAGTGAAGCAGACTGAAAGGCCTGTGTTCACTGTGTTCTCCCTTTTGCAAAAGGCGAAACTACAAAACCCAGGGTATTTTCTTTCACTCAATGTTCTGAATACAGGAGACGGAATCTGACAATCCGGGGTGACCAGGGAAGGTCACGACACATCCTCCAGTGGAACACTGAAGGGTTGCCCTGTGACACTGTATCTACAGAGAATGGAATCCTGGTAACCAAAGACCGTCGCTGGCCTCTTATGATCGACCCACAGGATCAGGTGGCGTAAATTAATTCAGAGGACATATGTATTCTATGAAAATAGAACCTCCTTTCAGACACAGTCAGAGACAAAGTCACAGACTGGACTCCGCCCCAGCATACCTAACGCAACAATACCAAGCTTCCCTTCATACAGTGGAAAGGACACCAACCAGCTCGTTCAGCATTGCAAATTTGCACTAAATTAAGATATTTTCACTGCTTCTTTATTGTGTTTCCATGTCTGATCATGTTTCCTTGAATGCTGTAGGTAATACACTTGGCATCAGCAAGTGTGCACCAGAGACAGTTAGGTCACTAAGGAGTCTTGGAATTCACATTCAACAAACCTTTGCTCACAAAATCCCAAACGGCTATCAACTATAATAGGTATTTATGTGCTTTCCAAGAAGCACACGTTTGGAATAAAAACAGTATCGCACACAAGAACCTTTGTGAATCCTTCTGCCATTGAAGCTACATATTGGGCAGTATAATGAACGCCTGGCATCAAACCATGTTTCTGCAGACATTAAATCACCTGCCAGCTAGACCTGTGTGCAATGCCCTTTTGTTCAACACCAGCCAGGAGAGCAGAAGGACCCTGTGAATGCAAGGGTTTACTCCAGTGTTTATTCAAACCAGGGGTTGCATGGTGACTGTAACGGCCGAATAAGTCTGAGGAGCGTTTTTGTTAGACAGAAAAAACAAAGGCTCTGATGATGCAGAGGGACATGACAGTTAAATCTTCATAAATTAATTAGTGTTTCATTAGAATTGTAGTGTGTGTGATCCTGGCTTCGATGAATGTAAAATGTGTCTTTTGGCATGTACATTTTTTTCTGTTTTCCAGAAATGTATTAAAGTTACAATCATCAATTTCACTGTGACTGAGTCTGGCCTGGAGGACCAACTGCTCAGGTAGACACAAGACAGATATTGAATTCTAACCAAACTTTAAGACTCACATTCACAACTTTACCCTTTTCCTTCTCTTTTCCCCCCTTTCTTCTCCTTTCTCTACCTCCAAAACCCTTGAAAATTACAATTACCCTGCAACTTGTTTCTCTCTTTAAAGTGATGTGGTGCGTCTTGAGAGTCCACATCTTGAGGAACAGAGCAATAAGCTGATTGTTCGCATCAACGCTGACCGCAATCAGCTGAAAGATATCGAGGACCGCATTGTTGAGCTTCTCTCTAACTCTAAGGGGAATATACTTGACAATGAGGAGCTCGTTCAGACTCTCCAGGAGTCAAAGGTGGGGATCTGGCAGAGATCATACGTGTCATCATTTTCAACTTTCTGATCGTTTTCCTAATTGTAATTGAAACTTTTTGTTGTTCTTGTTCTAGTTGTCATGCTCCTCTTTCACTTCTTTTTTCTGTTTTTTCTCCACTATCTCCAGGTGACATCAGAGGCCATAAAGCATCACCTGAAGGAGGCAGAGGGGGACTCCTTCCTTGTGTATCTTGGGGAGTCCACACAGGCGTGGAGTGGCTTCCCCAGGATACAGTCGGAAGTAGAGCTTGCGGTTGATGATTTGGTCTCAGTTCTAGAATGATTGCTGCTGGGAGTTTGAGCAGACAGCTGTTTACAGGGTCTAAGTTGGAATAAAGATTAATCCTGTAAATGCAAACATCCAATCTACTGAAGTTCAAAGATGTGGGCTCGTCCGGGATTTGAACACAGGACCTGTGAGGAACTGGAACCACTTCTTCATCTGAACCATGGGGATGCCAATTTATAACACCTGAAACCACCTCCACTGTCTGCACACACAGGAAGTTCACCCTGAATCAATGCTCTCTGTTTCAGTTAACCTGTCTGCACAGAATTATTCTCTGTAACAACATGTAGAGCCCGGATAGCTCAGGCTAATTTTCATATCTGTCCAATGAGAGACAATTATCAGAGGAGAGGTTCTGCTTCTCAGGAGGGTCACACCCTAATACAAGACCACTTCCTGTTATGCAACAAATAAACTTTATGATTCAATGTTGGGCTAATGCCACAGCCACAAAAAGACATTTCTCCCAGCTGCTAGACAGCAAGCCTTATCTAGACATGGAGGACAGCCTCCTCATGGAGGACAGTGATATGCAAAGTGTTCAGTCTTTGTCAAACTGCTGACAGTCGGCCGGGTAGAGGAGGAGAAGAAGACCCATGAGAAGCAGGTTCCATGGTGTAATGGTTAGCACTCTGGACTTTGACTCCAGTGATCTGAGTTCAAATCTCAGTGGAACCTTTAGTTTAGTTTGGACAGTAATACTGGTGTCCTTTCTGCTTTCTCTAAAAATTCAGGGCTCACTTTGCAGATTTCCAGTCAGCATGTTGTAACTGAATAACTATCAGAGTGTATCAGAAGGAGAAGTTACATAAAGATAGAATTTAAATCTCTCTCCTAAATGACACCTTAATCTGGGATTAATAATGAGTATAAAAGTAGCTGAAGACATAATTTAGTATTATAACACATACCTCCTTTATAGGGCTGTCTTGATAACTGCCTCTCATTTCCACCTGTTGTCTGTTCCATTTGCACAACAGCAGCTGAAACTGATCCACAATCAGTGTTGATCCTAACTGGACAGGCTGGTTTCACACAAGTGTGACTGACTTTTTGGGGCAATATTATAACAAATACTTATGAGACATTATATAAAAAGAAAGGTCAGTGCATCATGACTTTAGCTCCATTCAAAGCTTTAGGAGGCTTCATGGCCTCCATCACTCCATAAGACTGTTCCATCTGTTCTGCATCTCTGATATGTGCTGGGACGTGGTGGCTTGGATGTTTCACTGCAGCTCATCTAGTAATAATGTGTAACACATATATGAACATCAAGCTAATCATGTCATGCTAAACCGAGTCCTTGGAAGAGCAGAAGCTGTGAACAGACCTCATGGAGCAATGGTAGCACGTCTGAGTCCAGATCAGAAGGTTGCATGTTCAAATCATGTCAGGGTCACTGGTTTTATGTAATTTAGTCCTCTTTCTGTTCACACCAGGTCCACTAGAGCTCTCAGACTCCTCCACTGCACTGAAGTCTGGGTAGTTTTCACTTGAAGCAGAATGTCGGCTTTCTCCTGTGTTTTCTGGTTAAATTACTGCACATTCAGGGAAAATAGAGTTAGGGTTAAATAGAGCAAAAAATCCTGAGTCATCGATCTGCATTCGTTTAGAGGGCCGAAAGGGAGCAAGTGTGAAAACACCCTAAATTTTAATCTTAAGTGGGACCAACACTCCCCCGAGTAGCTTCTTCAGTTCTGCAGTGACAATTCCTTCCTTCCTGATGTGATGTTGCTCCTTCTTCTTCTCCTCTGAGCTGGTCGGTACAGTTTGAGCTCTGTGCTGCAGCCATTGCGACAGCCATCGCACCTCAGAGTGATCCAGCAGTGCCTCATGTTCAGCAGCATACAGTGAGCAGCTTTAATCTCTGGATTGACAGACTTTATCTGCACAGTAACTTGCAGAACAGAAAGTCTTCCAAAATATCTCCTTTCCAGGGATAGCACACCAAAACTATCAACTGAGCAGCACTGGAGATGCTCTGCTCTGTTGATTCATCCAACTGAAAGGAACATTTCTTACATGATCGCAGTCTATCCAGCAGCTGTGCCTGAATGTCAGCTGAGAGATCTTCTGTTCTCCTCCTCACCATGTCATTTGAAAAAGGTACAACTTTCAGTTTATTAGCTGCCTCTGTGCCAAGCAAAAGCTCACACCAGTCAGATCTCTGTCCACCTGTACGGTCACAAATCCGGGGGCAGAGACGCTGTTTTCCGGGATGTCTGGGTGCAGTCCTTTTTTTCTAGCTCTGGACAGGAGCTGTATCCACCCTGAAGGACGGCGCCACAGGAAGTTAAAAGGCACTTTGACTCTGGTGGGACTCGAACCCACAACCTTTAAATCACTTCTCCTGTGTTTAACTAGAAGTCCAATGCGCAGTGGGATAGCAGGGTTGTCCAATAACCGGAAGGTTGGTGGTTCGATCCCAACTCCTCCCTAGTCACTGTTGTGTGTTCTTGGGCAAGACACTTCACCCTAGCCTGTGGCGCGCCTTGCTAGTCATTGTATGACACTGCTTGTGCAGCAGCCGTAACGAATTTCCCTCTGGGATTAATACAGTATCTAAAATAAATAAAAAAAAAAAATTTACTGCTGTGAGAGCCGACAGAGACACGAACACTTGTGGGAAGAGCAGAGGTGGGGGGCTCAGTGTACTGTGTTGTTGTCAGGACTTGGAACTGTTAGCCTGCGGCCATATTACTTGCCGAGGGAGCTAAGTCATGTGATCGTGCTCTGTGTTTACGCCCCACCGAGCGCGGACGCATCAGCTGCCTGTGAGAAGATACACACAGTAACAGCAAGACTGCAGACAAAGCACCCCGAGGCGTTTATGGTTCTGGTTCACCTGCAGCCACAGTACACCCCCCTGGTCAAAAGGATGTCTAAAACCACACGTTCAATCAGGAAGTGGTCAGCTGAGGCAGAGGATGGTCTGAGGGACTGCTTTGACACCACTGACTGGGATGTAATGCTAAAAACACATGTTGAGGACATAGGGGAGCAGACTCACTGCACTCAAAAAACTGATTCAAGCCCCTCTTAGAGGTGAAACATTATTATTTTGTTTGTCTTATGAAAATGTTATTAATTCCAACAATACCCAAATATGTTTAGCAGATGTAACATAAATATATATTTGCTTTGACTCCCGTGGCCCTCTCAAACCGAATGAGTTCAACTAGCAGAGCAAGAGCATGCGTAGGAGATCAGCCTCTGTCCTACCCGTCATCTGCCTCTGCTTGAAACTACTGTTGGTAAGTTTTCTGTCTTCTATTTAGTAAGTTTATTATCTTTATGTGAAACAATGTGCATGCCTTAAGATAAATGGACCTTGAGTTTAGGAAGAAGTGTCAGTCATTGTTCATGTTGGGGTAGACAGGCTACAAGCAGCTAAGATTAGTTAGCATTCGTTGTAGCTAACGTCTATGGTCGCGTCATATAGCTGTCAGAGGTAAGTGGTGAACACGGTTAGTACTTGGAGTTTTCTACACAGGCACGTTGAATTCATCCTTAACACACTGAGAGCACAGCTCGCCGCCAGCTAAAGCAATCCAAAAGTGCTTGGCTTTACTTTTGTAGTGTAGCTGGCAGGCTAACGTTAGCCCAGAGCTAACGCTCTGTGTTAGCCTAAGCAGCACTTGTATGCAGGGGTACAGCCAGTGCTTAAGTGTAGTTAATGTGAAACAATACAGTCGCGATTTATTGAAGTGAAGCAGTCGGCATATTTTCGCAATATATTTTATTTTTTATATATTTTTTGTCTGCTGGTGGGTGCCTGCTCCCCTGCGTGTGTGTCTGTGCTGCTGGGTGTGCATCGGGCTGGAACTGCGCCGTACATGACAGACAGCAGGGGAGACCTGTAAACGTGCTGAAATGACTTTGTTTAGTAAAAGGAAAAGGTATAAACGTGTTCTATTGTAAGGGGACCACCTGCATGCAGATGTACTTTAATACGTGGATTAGGCTACTACTAAATCCATAGGCGTCGCTACCATTATATCAGAGGGGGACGTGCCCCCCCCACATTTTAAAACGGCCCGTTTGGACCCCCCCACATTTAGTGAGTAGGAAACTCCACCTAATGCTGTCTCGATTGCTCGTGAAAAACTCTGTTCCACTAAGTTCGTAAGAGAATAACCTCACCACTGAAATCCACTCCATGTTTTCCTGGTTACCACAGCGCTGCAATACCGTTACTATAGTAACGGACCTAACAAAGCCAGTGGCTTTCTTCGAGCGAGCGTAAAACACCGTAAAGAGAACCGTCAGTGCTGGTCGAAGCTGGAGGAGGTAACGTCAGTGTCATCCCACAAAGTCCAGCTCATGCTGAAGCCTGACTGTTTGTCACATGGCCCCAGGTGACGTTAGGTTGATGTTAAAGAAACTTAGAAAAGTTGGGAGGAAGCTGCTGTTTACTTCCAGTTACAGTAGATGGTATTATTTGTCTGATGACATGTTGTTGCCTTTTCTGCTGCCTCCCCACACACAATGGACATGAGGAGATTCTAACAAAGACACGGAGAGTTAGAGTTGTTTTCAGCATTAACCCATGTTGTAATGAGGCCATGTTAGCTCCTGTTAGCCTGCTAGCTTCAGCCTCGCCGAGCCAGTGCACAGCCACCTGCTCCTATTCTTATCAGCAAGAATAAAACACATGTGATGGACCGTCAGGACACAGTGGAGCATTATATGAACAGGGAAACACTGATGTAGCAGATGAGGCAGGGCATCATTATAAACACATCCACAAGGTTTGTTGTGAATTCAGCAGTTTTATAAGCAAATAAAAATAAGGACATGCATCTTTTTGTAAGTTAGTATTTTTAGTGTTTCAGTATTATCTGCATTAAGCAGTTTGGTTCATTTTTCTATGGGATTTGCCAGTTTTTTGTCTCTGTAAATGAGAGAAGGCCTCAGATATGGAGGCTGTTAGTGTAGTAGCACCAGTATGTTTGACAAAACTGTTGTTTCACTTGTAATTAGTTTGTCACCGAGTTTTTGTTGAATCTGTCTCTGAAATAGTCATTAAGTGTTTACTTCTGTAGGTAAAATAGTTTAACAACCTGTTAAAATCCACAGGAAATCTCAACTACTTCATATTATTACTATATATACTGATTAGGGTTGGGCGATATTGGCAAAAAAATTAATCACGATTAATTGTGGCATTTAGCCGATAACGATTAATTTGACGATTAATTGATGACAGTTGCACTTACATGTTTTTGACTCTAAATTGGCACAGTGTTCTAGCATGATACCGACAAATCATCAGTCAAGTTAACTACTTCATTCTAACAGGCTAAGCTGGTGATTAGGCACCAACCAGCCATGGAAATATGTATTGATAATATTGAGGCACAAACTGCTTCAAAATAATAATGAAGCAAACATTTAAAGTAACTTTGTCCTTCAAATGTTTTTATCTTAAGGTCACAAAGCATGTCAACATTAAAATTAAACAGACAAATAGACAAACAAAGTTCAGAAAAGTCACATCAGTGATTATTAAAGTTAAAACATGTGTCTGCGCAAATGAACCTGTGACTGGAATATGTCCCACACTAGTGCATGTTTTCACTCAGACTGTAGAACAGCAGCAGAAAAAACAAACAAATAAACAAACCGGACAATTTCACATTTAAATGTGTGTCTGTGCAAATCAACCTACGTTACGTTCTTCCAGCGCTTCGTTTGGTCGTAAGCAGCACAATGACTAAACGTACCGCGGATTCTCGGCTGAGTGGAATTCTTTCCAATATCTGCTGGAGGAGACTTCGCTGTTGTAATGTTTCCTATCTTGCTGTGGAGTCCGTAAATAAAGATCGGAGTTTATTCATTTGATACGAGCAAAAATTCAATTAATTATTAATTAATTGGTAATTAATTAATTAATGTAAAATGAAAACTCACATTTCTTTATAGCCATTCAATTCTGTGTGAGAGTAACTACAACTAACAATACTGTTTTGTGCTACTACTGTTTTCAAGGTGAATGATGACTTCTTGCAGATCACCACAAAGCCGCTGCATTGAAGTTCATGGCCCAGCTGAGTTGACATTCCTTATTATTGCCGAGGGGATCACTGGCTTAAAATGTCTACGTGCAGCCTCTACTTTCACTCCTGCCTTACAGCCCCTGTACTTCTTCCTCAGCTCTCCCTGGACATTGGTCCTCAGTGCAGTGCAGTTCTAGAATGATTGCTTCTAAGAGTTTGAGCAGACAGCTGTTTACAGGGACTAAGTTGGAATATGAACTTATGTGCTGTAAATGTAAACATGAAGCAGCCATCCTATCTACTGAAGTTCAAAGATGAGGGCTCGTCCGGGATTTGAACCCGGGACCTCTCGCACCCAAAGCGAGAATCATACCCCTAGACCAACGAGCCATGTGTGACAGCTTTTTTTTCATGTTTCAGTCAGTGGAAGAACAACACAAAGCACATGTTCTTCTTAGTTTGACATTGGTAAAGTTATGAACAAAGATTTCTGGTTAGGAATATAAAGCCGCTGCATTGAAGTTCATGGCCCAGCTGAACCACTTCTCAAAGAAGCTTCTGTAAGTTTCCCAGAACAAAGGAGGAACTTCAATATTAATGAAAGATTCACATGTTTATGTGATGCTCAGGATCAACATGAGTGTTGTGTGTTTGTGTTTTTTAACCCTATAGGAGGGCAGCTTACACGTTGTGAAGACAGGAGCCCAGCGATGTGGGGGTTTCATCCAACTTAATTTGGTATATTGAAATGCAAAGGTTTATGTCCTGGAGGAATGTTATGCACCTTACTGTTTCTATTTCTGCTGCATTTATTGGATGGAAAATTCAATTTAATTGAGTTCAGCTGATACATGACCTCATCAGGTGACTGCTGCTATGACCTAAGATAAGATAAGAGATAAGATAAGATAAAACTTTATTAATCCCGAAGGAAATTCTTGTGCCAGAGGTATCAAGTTACATTAAATGCAGTTAAGTACAGAGTATAAGTGTCACTATAATCCAAAATAAGAGTACAGTACGCAGTATGAGCACAATATATGATACATGGATACAAATATGGAGATGTAAGGTGCTAAGTAAACATAAATATAGACCAGTGGAGGGAATGACAGTGATGCCTGACATGATTATCTAGCGCTTCTCCCTACAGAAAGGGGAGGAGTTATACAGTCTGATGGCCACTGGCAGGAAGGACCTCCTGTGGCGTTCTGTGCTGCTCCTCGGTAGTCTCAGTCTACCGCTGAATGTGCTCCTGTAGGACAGCAGTGTGTCGTGCAGGGGGTGAGACGTGTTGTTACGAATACTGAGGAGCTTCCTCAGTATCCTCCTCTCCGTCACCTCCACCACAGACTCCAGCTCCACTCCCAGCACCGAGCCAGCCTTCCTAATGAGCTTGTTGAGTCTGTTGGTGTCGGCCGTCTTCATCCTGCTGCCCCAGCACACTACAGCGTAGAAGATGACGCTGGAGACCACCGAGTGGTAAAACATCTGCAGCATGGTCTGGCAGACGTTAAAGGACCTGAGTCTCCTCAGTAGATACAGGCGACTCTGTCCCTTCCTGTATATTGCCTCTGTGTTTGTGGACCAGTCCAGTTTGTGGTCAATGTGGACACCCAGGTATTTGTAGCTGTCCACAATGTCCACGTTGGTACCCTTGATGCTGACCGGGTTTGGGAGTGTCTGGTGCTTCCTGAAGTCCACCACCAGCTCTCTTGTCTTTGTGACATTCAGTTGCAGGTGGTTCTGTCTGCACCACTCCACGAAGCTGTCCACCACACTCATATACTCCGCCTCCCGACCTCTGCTGGTACAGCCCACAATGGCAGAGTCATCCGAGAACTTCTGCAGGTGGCAGGACTGTGAGCAGTGTCTGAAGTCCGATGTATAGAGTGTGAACAGGAATGGAGACAGTACCGTGCCCTGGGGTGCCCCCGTGCTGCTCACTATCGTGTCCGAGACGGTGTTCCTCAGCCTCACAAATTGTGGTCGACCTGTAAGATAGTTAGTGATCCAGGTGACCAGTGGGGTCTCTACCTGCATGTCCAGGAGCTTCATATTCAAAAGGGCAGGCTGCACGGTGTTAAACGCACTGGAAAAATCAAAGAACATGATTCTAACAGTGTTACCTGCCTCCTCCAAGTAGGTGTGTGCTCTGTGCAGCAGGTAGATGATGGCGTCCTCCACTCCAATACGGGGCTGGTAAGCAAACTGCAGGGGGTCCAGCGATGGTTCCACAACAGCACGCAGGTGTTTCAGGACCAGCCTCTCCAGAGACTTCATCACATGTGAAGTCAGAGCAACTGGTCTGTAGTCGCTGTGTGTGCTTGGATGTTTGGTCTTGGGCACAGGAACAAGGCATGTTGTCTTCCACAGGGCAGGGACAGTCATCAGGCCCAGACTCAGGGAGAAGATGTGCTGGAAGACCCCACACAGCTGTGTGGCACAGTCCCTGAGAACTCTGGGGCTGAGTCCATCCGGTCCTGCAGCTTTTCCCGGTCGTAGGCGACTGAACTCCCTCCTCACATCTTCTGTGGTGATGGCAACTGTGGACACAGAAGAGCAGAGAGAGAGATCTGATGGGGGAGGGTGGGGGGTTGTTAATGGAAGGTGGGGTAAGGGGGGCAGGGTGATGTTATTGATGGGAAGGTGAAACTGGTTAGTATGGTTAGGGGGAGGGGAGGAGGAGGTACATTGTTGTTATAGACAAGTGTTAATGGTGCATCACAGGGAGGGGGAGGGTGGTCAGGGAGTGGACTATTAAACCTGTTGAAAAACAGGTTCAGCTGGTTGGCCTCCTGCAGATCTCCATCCATCAGCTGGTCAGAGATCCTATTGTGGCCGGTGATGGTTCGCATGCCACTCCATACCTCCCTCAAGTTGTTCCGGGCAAGTTGGCTCTCCAGCTTCCTCCTGTAGCTCTCCTTGCCCTCTCCAATCTTCTCCCTCACCTCTGCCTGGGCCCTCCTCATCTCCTCTCTGTCTCCACTCAAGAAGGCTGTCTTCTTTCTGTTGAGTGATGCCTTGATGTCCTTTGTTGGTTGTCAGCATTCCTTCCATTCCATTGCAGCAGCATGAAAACAAGGTCCTGAGCAGCATAACAATAGATAAAGTAGAAATAAAGACTATGTACAGAGCAACCATAAGATATGCAGATATACAGATGAGAAATGTACAGAGATGTATTATGTCCTGTTATGATATCATGAAAAACTCTGAGTATTACACTGTAGGTGAGGATGTTATTGTCAACTATGCCTGTTGACATGACAAAAACTGAAAGAAAACTAGAAAGTGGTAAGTGCTCTTGTTTCAAATGTGATGTGCACTGTACCACTGAAGCTCGTCTGTGAAGTGTAGTGCCTCGGTGTGTATGTCACAGTGATGTTAACAGAAGTCAGATAGGTCTGTTAACACATATAAAAACAACATGCTGAACAACAGCATAGATGTGAAGGTGAATATATGTCCCCTCACATGTTCCTCAGTTAAAAGAGTCATTGCCGGGAATCGAACCCAGGCCTCCCGCGTGGCAGGCGAGAATTCTACCACTGAACCACCAATGCTGTGAAAAGCTGACATCTAGTGGTGCCATCGCAGGTTGCAGCCTCCTCATTCCAAAATCAATCCCTCCTCCACATAAAGTCAAAAGTTATAAATTCACCTCATTACATGAGCGGTTGTGTGTAATGACGCGGCTCACCAGCAGAGGGCGTGTGACGGAGCAACAAGCAGAAACTACAGAGGAGAAGAGACACAACAAAGATCAGAACAGACACACTCAGCTCTTCTCTCTGAGACCATGATGATACCGTCACATATCATCACTGCACATGTTTTTGGCTGCACGTCTGGAAATGAGAGGAGACAGAACATTATCATACATGTTGCATAAGTAAAGTCACATGACATGCACCACTGTAAATAAAGGAAACCACATATTTTTAAGACACTTAGAGCATAGAGCCCAAGAAATAATATAATCTAAAGCTCACAAGACACAAGTCGAACAGAACAGAACAGAACAAATACTTTATTTATCCCAAACTGGGAAATGTTTTCTATTGCAGCAGCAATGTACAGGGTCAGTATCATCCTATCTGCTGGTAAAAGTCTTTCTCCCCGTCGGGGAATCGAACCCCGGTCTTCCGCGTGACAGGCGGAGATACTATCCACTATACTAACGAGGAATGCTGACAACCACCATCTGTCATAGCAGCAGCCACCTGGTGCGGTCATGTGTCAGCTGGGGTGTGACGGAGTGGCTACGTCAGTAACTGTGGGCAGACTGCAGGTGTGTGTGCACCCAGACACACACAGGTCCCAGCTGAGAGCAGCCGGACCTTCCTGTCCTCCTGTCCATCACTGTCCAAGGTGAACCGACACCACCAGACCACAGGGCCATTATTTATTTAGCAGGAAAGAAGAAGATGCTCTGCAGCATTCAGGTGTGTTAACACAGTGCAGAGAGGAAGACATGAACAATGGTGTCAGAGCAGCAGCTGTTGCTGCATCAACCTGGAAATCAAACTGTTTATATATATGCACAAACTGTACGTTCATAAGTCACATGACATGCACACTGTAAATAAAAAGGAAACCACATATTTTTAAGACTCTTAGAACACAGACAGAAGTATGAATTATATATGGTTACAATCAAAAATAATTGAATGCAAATAAATGATTTTGTGAAATTTAAATCAAAACCTAAAAACACCAGAATCAGCAAATCACATGTTTGCATTACAGTGGTCCCTCCTATAACCAGTTCACCTCTCACCTTGTTTTTCTCTTACAGCTCATTGAGTTCTGGTCCGGATAGTCCGTAGACCAGTGTCAGTCCATCTCCAGAATGCAGAATGCTGCTGAAAACAGGTTTGATCTTTGGTTTCATTCTGTAATACTGGACTTATTTCCTACGAAGGTTTGAACTCTGACAGTGTTTAAACAGGGAGAACGGAGTTTAAAGTGTGCAGTGAGGGGTTCACAGCCTTAAAGCATCTAGAATAATCAAACATGGAGCTGACTACTTCCAGAGCTCCGCTGTCATGGCTCTGCAGGAGGCCAGCACCTGGTCGGCCTGTTCGAGGACACCAACCTGTGCGCCATCCACGCCAAGAGGCTCACCATCACGCCCAAAGACATCCAGCTGGCCCGCTGCATCCACGGAGAGAGAGCTTGAAGTGTCCGCGGCTCCTCAAACCACAGCGGCTCTTTAAGAGCCACCTCAGTGTCCTCTAAAGAGCGGCTCCTCATCCTCTGCCTCTGCTGCTCATCACTCTGTCTGATGCACAGAATAATCAGTCTCTTCTGAAATAAATATCATCTTTTATCTTTTGTAAGATGCAGTGTAATAATACACATGTTGAACTCTTCAAGATGAATAATGGTCCGTCTCAGGGACATTTATTTATTGGTTGGTTCAAGGATGTAATATCAAACTGACACCGAGGAATATTTAACAGGAAACTATAATAAATGTTTTACAATAAATACATAATATCATTTATAAATAGCTTTAATAAGTATAGGTTTATTATGTGTAAAGGCATGATGACCTATGGAATGATAACACTAAAAAACTCTGCTGCTCCAGGAACGGTACAGGCGGTGACTCCTGCAGTCCGCCATCAGACTCATCTCCACTGTGATCTGCTTGTAAATGTCTAACACAGCAACATTTAAACTTTGCCTTGTTGGTCCTATCATGAGCTACATATTTACAATAAATGTGTTTAGTGTTGGTGGAAGCAACAATACTCCAGATGACCAGAACATGTTTTAAAATGACATTAACAGTGAGAAATGTAGGTAGAAAATAATCATTTGTACACATCAAATATTTAGTAGAAAAATCCCTGAATGTGCTTTTACTCAGTCTGCAAATGCAGCTGTCACCTTAAGAAGAGTTTAACAGCAACTCACTGTACACACCTGAACACAGATCTTGCAGTGTGAGCAGGTTTTGGATGCACTTAACCCTCAGGCGACACTGTGGTCCAGTGGGTATTTTTGCCTCTTTACCCGGCACCATTGTATCTGTGTTGGTGCATATGGCACAGTTTGTGTAACAGAGACTCTCTCTAGACACATTGTCCAGTGTTATATGGTTTTGCAGTGTTTCCACTTGAAAGGATGACTCTTTGTGACTGAAGGTCAACTGGACTCCACTCAGTCATCGCTTTATTTCTGCTTTGCTTTATTGAATCTTGTAGTGTCAGAATCAGGTTCAGATCAGATCAGATCAGGTGAAAAACCTCAAAAAAACATACCAACAAATGTTCAGAATTGAAAGATGAAAGTGACAGTGCATATTTTAGCAGCTAGCTTAGCACGCTATGCAGGTAAGTGCACTTTAAATTAAGGACTGTATTTTAACAGTTTGCCACTAATGTCATCCAGAGTGGAATCCAGAGTCTGAGAATGTATGACTTGCTTTGCACATATCTTTACCAATGTCAAACTGCTGACAGTCAGCCAGGTAGAGGAGGAGAAGATCCACAAGAAGCAGGTTCCATGGTGTAATGGTTAGCACTCTGGACTTTGACTCAAGCGATCTGAGTTCAAATCTCAGTGGAACCTTTTGTTTGGACAGTAATACTGGTGTCCTTTCTACTCTCTCTAAAAATTCAGGGCTCACTTTGCAGATTTCCAGTCAGCATGTTGTAACTGAATAACTATCAGAGTGTATCAGAAGGAGAAGTTACATAAAGATAGAATTTAAATCTCTCTCCTGAATGACACATTAATCTAGGATTAATAAGGAGTATAAAAGTAGCTGAAGACATAATTTATTAAAGTATTATAACAAATACCTCCTTTATAGGGCTGTCTTGATAACTGCCTCTCATTTCCACCTGTTGTCTGTTCCATTTGCACAACAGCAGCTGAAACTGATTCACAATCAGTGTTGATCCTAACTGGACAGGCTGGTTTCACACAAGTGTGGCTGACTTTTTGGGGCAATATTATAACAAATACTTATGAGACATTATTATATAAAAGAAAGATCAGTGCATCATGACTTCAGCTCCATTCAAAGCTTTAGGAGGCTTCATGGCCTCCATCACTCCATAAGACTGTTCCATCTGTTCTGCATCTCTGATATGTGCTGGGACGTGGTCGCTTGGATGTTTCACTGCAGCTCATCTAGTAATAATGTGTAACACATATATGAACATCAAGCTGATCATGTCATGCTAAACTGAGTCCTTGGAAGAGCAGAAGCTGTGAACAGACCTCATGGAGCAATGGTAGCACGTCTGAGTCCAGATCAGAAGGTTGCATGTTCAAATCATGTCAGGGTCACTGGTTTTATGTAATTTAGTCCTCTTTCTGTTCACACCAGGTCCACTAGAGCTCTCAGACTCCTCCACTGCACTGAATTCTGGGTAGTTTTCACTTGAAGCAGAATGTCGGCTTTCTCCTGTGTTTTCTGGGTAAATTACTGCACATTCAGGGAAAATAGAGTTAGAGTTAAACAGAGCAAAAAATCCTGAGTCATCGATCTGCGTTCGTTTAGAGGGCCGAAAGGGAGCAAGTGTGAAAACACCCTAAATTTGAATCTTAAGTGGGACCAACACTCCCCCGAGTAGCTTCTTCAGTTCTGCAGTGACAATGTTCTTTATCAGCCAGTTGTTGTCTTTGTCTTGTTGTCTGTGGGTCTTGTTTTTGGCCTTGATGAGAGCCCAGCTGGGATAGCCACAGGTTTGCAGGGCCTTCCTGATGTGATGTTGCTCCTTCTTCTTCTCCTCTGAGCTGGTCGGTACAGTTTTACAGTCTCTGTGCTGCAGCCATTGCGACAGCCATCGCCCCTCAGAGTGATCCTCATGTTCAGCAGCATACAGTGAGCAGCTTTAATCTCTGGATTGACAGACTACATCTGCGCAATAACTTGCAGAACAGAAAGTCTTCCAAAATATCTCCTTTCCAGGGATAGCACACCAAAACTATCAACTGAGCAGCACTGGAGATGCTCTGCTCTGTCGATTCATTCAACTGAAAGGAACATTTCTTACATGATCGCAGTCTATCCAGCAGCTGTGCCTGAATGTCAGCTGAGAGATCTTCTGTTCTCCTCCTCACCATGTCATCTGAAAAAGGTACAACTTTCAGTTTATTAGCTGCCTCTGTGCCAATAAGCAGCAGCATTCCAGAATAGTCATCAGTATTCTGGAATTATACGTAGAATTCAGGAGTAACAGTCAGTATTCTGGCAAGTCAGCAGTCCAGAAGGGAAGCTAACATCAGCAGTGGCTCAGTGGTAGAGCAGGGTGGAGAAACCAAACAACTACTCCAAAAACTGGCCTTCAATGTTTGTCTTCAAACAAGATGCTTATGTTTAAGGCAAAAGCTGTGACAGAAACAAGTTCTTCTTCAAAGATGGTTTGCTAATCCATTGTGCTCTGAACGCGTGGGTTCGAATCCCATCCTCGTCATGTTGTGTTTTAAGTTCAACAGTAAAAACTATGGACAGAGCTTCCGTGACATCGCCCATTTGTTTCTGAAGAGCCGCTTTGAAGCTCGGTGGGAGGCTCTGGGACACTCTGATCGCCGACATGTTGGCAGCGTTGCGTCCGCCAAAACTCAAAATACGGACAAAGAGGGGTAGCACTAGCGGAGTTTAGGGGGGCGGGCGATCGTGGAAGCAGGAAACTCGTGCTGTGATATGGCAACCGTCTGTCGCTCAAGCGCCAACGCTCATAATTATGCGTAATTTTAAGTCTGAATACAATCCCACAGCAGCTCATCAACAAACTGGACCAGCTGGGGCTGAACTCCTTGCTGTGCAACTGCCTGCTGGACTTCCTCACCGGGAGACCTCAGACAGTGCGGGTCGGCAGAAACACATCCAGCACCATCACAATGAACACCGGGGCTCCCCAAGGATGTGTGCTGAGCCCCCTCCTCTTCACTCTGCTGACCCGTGAATGCACGCCAACACACAACTCCAACATCTTTGTGAAGTTTGCGGACGACACAGCTGTGGTGGGTCTCATCTCCGGTGGAGATGAAACAATGGAAAAAGGAATGAGGTGCACCTTCTGGCCAAGTGGTGCAGAGACCACAACCTCTCCCTGAATGTGGAGAAGACAAAGGAGATGGTTGTGGACTACAGGAGAGCACACAGTCAGCACACCCCTCTGACCATCGACGGTGCTGCTGTGGAGCAGGTGAGCAGCACCAAGTTCCTGGGTGTGCACATCACTGAGGACCACTCCTGGACTAACCACACTGCATCCCTGACCAAGAAGGCACAGCAGCGCCTCTACTTCCTCCGCAAGCTCAAAAGAGCCAGAGCCCCTCCCTCCATCCTGTGCACCTTCTACAGAGGGGCTGTTGAGAGCATCCTGTCCAGCTGCATCACTGTGTGGTACGGAGCCTGCACCGCCACCTGCAGGAAGACGCTTCATCGCATAGTGAGAGCAGCTGAGAGGATCATCGGCGTCCCTCTGCCCTACATCTTTTGCACTCTCACTGCATTGTGCCTTTATTTTGTGCCTTGTATTTTGTGTGCCCCTCATTGTAGGTACATTTTTTTACACTTTATATTTATCTTAAGTTTTTAGTTATATGTTATATATGGAGTGAAGAGTAACTCAATTTCGATTCTCTGTATGTCCACCACATATAGCAGATTTGACAATAAAGCTGACTTTGAATTACAACAAGTGAGTTGTAAAAACAATTCACCCCCCCCCCCCCCATACAATTGACACTAGAAGAGAACCTATCATTTGAGAGCAGAATGTTTTTTGTACCAGGCTGTAAACATGTTCATTTCTGCTGTGAAGTTGGACATTTTAACATGGGAGTCTATGGGTAATATGTGAATTACAATTTTTCACACGTCGTAAACATTCCAACTTAAGACTAGTGGTTAAGACCTTCAAAACTCAGTGTGTAACATTGTTGGTAAAAACTGTTTGCTTTGGCATGTTTGTAGAGAAGATTGAAGCAAGGCGTCTGGACTTGTAGAGTTTTCCTGAAGAGGTTTCGCTGCTCATCCAAGCAGCTTCATCGGTTCTAACTGTTGGTGGGGAAACATGGTTTATATGTGGTTGCAGACCTCAGTGGGTGGTTGCAGACCTCAATGGGTGGTCTGGGTAAAACTCACAAACAATAGCACTAAATGTTTCCATAATTACCTGTGATGATCTGGCTGCCTGTGCCAGGTGTGTCTAACGACTGGCTAACAACTATGAGACTGCTGGTAGACAGCCCATTGTTCTTGCTGTTAGCATGTGACTTGGAGTGAAACTTCCTGGGAATGGATGAAATCACTGCTTTGTATGTGGTAGAAAGATGAGGCTACCACCTCGAGAAGGTTTTTCCAGCTTAACATAGATGGCTTCCTTGACTTCCTCTCTGTCTAGGATGTGAACATTGTTGTCCTCAAAGGAGTGTCCTTTCTCTTTGAGGTGGAGGTGAACAGCTGAGTCTTGTCCTGAGGAGGTGGCTCTCCTGTGCTGAGCCATTCTCCTGTGGAGTGGTTGTTTAGTTTCTCCAATGTACAGATAAGAGCATTCCTCACTGCACTGGACTGCATATATGACATCGCTGTGTTTCTCCCTGGGAGTTTTATCCTTTGGGTGTACCAGTTTCTGTCTCAGGATTGTCCTCCAGTGGAGACTGCAACCTTAACACAGCGCCTTGGACGAAAAGCACACATTCTGGAACAGAGGTCAGTATTCCGGAACAGAAGTCAGCAAGACAGCATTCTGGAATGAAAAGCATTCCGGAATTAAACCCCTAACCCGACAGCGGCCTGTGACGTCATGGAAGTCAGCATTCCGACATGGAAGGCAACATTCCGGGACAAAAGTCAGCAAGACAGCATTCTGGAATGAAAAGCATTCCAGGTTGAAAGAAAGCATTCCAGATTGAAAGGCAGAAATCTAGAACGAGCAGCAGCATACCAGAATAGACATCCATCCATGCCAGAATGGTAGACAGGATTCCAGAATGGTAGACAAAATTCCGGACTTAAATCCCTAACCTAACAGCACCCTGTGATGTCATCCAATCAGAGCCAGAGACTGAACCTCCTTAAGGGCAACAGTGGCAAGAAAAAACAGGAAGAACCCCTGTAGGTTTGGTGTAATGTCTCATCATATCAGATGAAATCATCCAATTGGCTTCTGTGGTCTGGGTTAGAATCTAAGTCAGTCAATGTCTTAAATGATTACTTATTTCCCCTCCAGAGGAAATAAACAGAACTGTCAGGAGTGGGATTTGAACCCACGCCTCCAGTGGAGACTGCGACCTGAACGCAGCGCCTTGGACCGCTCGGCCATCCTGACATGAAAAGCATGCTGTCCACAACAAGTTTGGAAAAGCTCAAGGATGAACACTTAATAAACAATCTGAAATCTTCACTGACACTGATGTGGACAGACTCAGAGTGTGTCTGTCTATGCTATCTCAACAAGTCTTGAGCCAGAGATGAGATTTTTCATCTGGTCACCACATGATGAATCATTCTGACTATTGTAGTACCTTGAGATCTGCCTTTCCCAGGTGTTTTGTCCTTAAGGTGAAGCAGTCTCTGCCTCAGGGTGAAACTGGGTTTGAAATGTGCTGGGACGTTTTATCCTTTGCCTCCTCATTGCACACCAGTTGCTCTCGGTCCAGCGTTTTTAAAATGATAGTTTTTGGAAGTGTCAGATGGACTGTGCCAGGGTTTGGTCCTCAGACAGTCAATATAAATGGCAGCACTCTGACTGGTCAAGATGAACTTTTTCATAGAGCTCGTTGTTAACACATCAGACTTGTTAAGTGTAAACGATGGAGGGGCATAAAGTGATCTTGGAGATGAAAAGAACCGTTGTTGGCAGGATTTGAACCTGCGCGGGGAAACCCCAATGGATTTCTAGTCCATCGCCTTAACCACTCGGCCACAACAACTGGCAAAAGGTAACGATGAAGAGTCTGACGACCCAGGTTGGTTCTGTCCATGAGTGCATGGTCTTGTCCAGTTTGTCCTGTCCAGATTAGTGTTGGCACTCCTTTACTTGTTTTCCATTTCATTCGCAGGTAAATCTGCGCCGACCAGAGTCTCCGTTTGACAGACAGCTATCACAGAAAGTTGCTGACAGCTGAGCAAGTACTCACGTGCCAACATGGCACAAGTTGAATTGCTTCCAAGCCGGCTGTGTTCACGATCACATGGTGGTTTGAGGACTACAAGCCTTCACTGTCCATTCTACGCTGTTTACTTTATTAGGAAGGTGCTCTACAATTGTCCCAACAAGCAGGGGGGAGCACTGAACATAAAACTCTCTTTTCTCACATGTTATTGTCATGTGTTTTTGTGAAAGATAAGGCTGACTTGTTTTCTTGCTTCTCTATTTAAACAATCTGAAATCTTCACTGACACTGATGTGGACAGACTGAGAGTGTCTCTGTGCTATCTCAACAAGTCTTGAGCCAGAGATGAGAGTTTTCATCTGCATTCATGGTCACCACATAATGAATCTTCTGACTATTGTGATGCCCTGAGATAGGTCCAGTTTCTGGAATGGAAGTTACCATTCCAGAATGGAAGGCAACATTCCGGGACAAACATCGGCATAACAGAATGAAGAGCACATTTGCAGAATGAAAGACAGCATTCCGGAATGAAAGTCAAAATTCCGCAATGAAAGGCAGAAATCTAGAATAAGTGGCAGCATACCAGAATAGACATCAGTATTCCGGAAGGATAGGCAGAATTCCCGAATAACAGTCAGTATTCTGGAACAGAGGTCAGTATTCCGTAACAGAAGTCAGCAAGACAGAATTCTGGAATGAAAAGCATTCCAGATTGAAAGAAATCATTCCAGATTGCGGAATTAAATTCCGGAATTAAACCCCTAACCCGACAGCGGCCTG